>NC_143048.1:37607500-37637500 GCF_057628025.1 Oncorhynchus mykiss
TGTGCCCTCCCCCAAGGCGGTGGGTTCCTGGCTGTTGTGTCGTGGGCTGGGGAAGACACTGGATGAGATGACCGTAACCATTCCTCATGACCTCTACGTGTTCGGAACGCAGGAGAACTCTGTGTGTGACCGTGAGTGGGTCGACTCACTCCGCACCGCACTCAAAGAACACACAGAGCTGGATTACAAACCGGTGAGAGGCAGGCGGAATGAGGATCTGGTCAATAGTAGTCCACTCCATTGGGGAATAAGGTGTTGTTAGGGATTGTCCCATTGGGGAATAAGGTGTTGTTTGGGATTGTCCCATTGGGGAATAAGGTGTTGTCAGGGATTGTCCCATTGGGGAATAAGGTGTTGTCAGGGATTGTCCCATTGGGGAATAAGGTGTTGTTTGGGATTGTCCCATTGGGGAATAAGGTGTTGTTTGGGATTGTCCCATTGGGGAATAAGGTGTTGTCAGGGATTGTCCCATTGGGGAATAAGGTGTTGTCAGGGATTGTCCCATTGGGGAATAAGGTGTTGTTAGGGATTGTCCCATTGGGGAATAAGGTGTTGTTAGGGATTGTCCCGTTGGGGAATAAGGTGTTGTTTGGGATTGTCCCATTGGGGAATAAGGTGTTGTCAGGGATTGTCCCATTGGGGAATAAGGTGTTGTTTGGGATTGTCCCATTGGGGAATAAGGTGTTGTTTGGGATTGTCCCATTGGGGAATAAGGTGTTGTTTGGGATTGTCCCATTGGGGAATAAGGTGTTGTCAGGGATTGTCCCATTGGGGAATAAGGTGTTGTCAGGGATTGTCCCATTGGGGAATAAGGTGTTGTCAGGGATTGTCCCATTGGGGAATAAGGTGTTGTTTGGGATTGTCCCATTGGGGAATAAGGTGTTGTCAGGGATTGTCCCATTGGGGAATAAGGTGTTGTCAGGGATTGTCCCATTGGGGAATTGTTTTATTTTTGAAATTGTTTTATTTCACCTTTATTTAACCAGGTAGGCTAGTTGAGAACAAGTTCTAATTTGCAACTGCGACCTGGCCAAGATAAAGCATAGCAATGTGAACAGACAACACAGAGTTACACATGGAGTAACAATTAACAAGTCAATAACACAGTAGAAAAAAAGAGTGTCTATATACATTGTGTGCAAAAGGCATGAGGAGGTAGGTGAATAATTACAATTTTGCAGATTATTTACCGATAGACTATGTACAGCTGCAGCGATCGGTTAGCTGCTCAGATAGCAGATGTTTGAAGTTGGTGAGGGAGATAAAAGTCTCCAACTTCAGCGATTTTTGCAATTCGTTCCAGTCACAGGCAGCAGAGAACTGGAACGAAAGGCGGCCAAATGAGGTGTTGGCTTTAGGGATGATCCGTGAGATACACCTGCTGGAGCGCGTGCTCCGGGTGGGTGTTGCCATCGTGACCAGTGAACTGAGATAAGGCAGAGCTTTACCTAGCATGGACTTGTAGATGACCTGGAGCCAGTGGGTCTGGCGACGAATATGTAGCGAGGGCCAGCCGACGAGAGCATACAGGTCGCAGTGGTGGGTGGTATAAGGTGCTTTAGGAACAAAACGGATGGCACTGTGATAAACTGCATCCAGTTTGCTGAGTAGAGTATTGGAAGCTATTTTGTAGATGACATCGCCGAAGTCGAGGATCGGTAGGATAGTCAGTTTTACTAGGGTAAGTTTGGCGGCGTGAGTGAAGGAGGCTTTGTTGCGGAATAGAAAGCCGACTCTAGATTTGATTTTAGATAGGAGATGTTTGATATGAGTCTGGAAGGAGAGTTTACAGTCTAGCCAGACACCTAGGTACTTATAGATGTCCACATATTCTAGGTCGGAACCATCCAGGGTGGTGATGCTAGTCGGGCGTGCGAGTGCAGGCAACGAATTGTTGAAAAGCATGCATTTGGTTTTACTAGCGTTTAAGAGCAGTTGGAGGCCACGGAAGGAGTGTTGTATGGCATTGAAGCTCATTTGGAGGTTAGATAGCACAGTGTCCAAGGACGGGCCGGAAGTATACAGAATGGTGTCATCTGCATAGAGGTGGATCAGGGAATCGCCCGCAGCAAGAGCAACATCATTGATATATACAGAGAAAAGAGTCGGCCTGAGAATTGAACCCTGTGGCACCCCCATAGAGACTGCCAGAGGACCGGACAGCATGCCCTCCGATTTGATACACTGAACTTTGTCTGCAAAGTAGTTGGTGAACCAGGCAAGGCAGTCATTAGAAAAACCGAGGCTACTGAGTCTGCCGATAAGAATATGGTGATTGACAGAGTCGAAAGCCTTGGCAAGGTCGATGAAGACGGCTGCACAGTACTGTCTTTTATCGATGGCGGTTATGATATCGTTTAGTAACCTTGATCGTGGCTGAGGTGCACCCGTGACCGGCTCGTAAACCAGATTGCACAGCGGAGAAGGTACGGTGAGATTCGAGATGGTCAGTGACCTGTTTGTTGACTTGGCTTTCGAAGACCTTAGATAGGCAGTGCAGGATGGATATAGGTCTGTAACAGTTTGGGTCCAGGATGTCTCCCCCTTTGAAGAGGGGGATGACTGCGGCAGCTTTCCAATCCTTGGGATCTCAGACGATATGAAAGAGAGGTTGAACAGGCTGGTAATAGGGGTTGCGACAATGGCGGCGGATAGTTTCAGAAATAGAGGGTCCAGATTGTCAAGCCCAGCTGATTTGTACGGGTCCAGGTTTTGCAGCTCTTTCAGAACATCTGCTATCTGGATTTGGGTAAAGGAGAACCTGGAGAGGCTTGGGCGAGTAGCTGCGGGGGGGGGGGGGGGAGCTGTTGGCCGAGGTTGGAGTAGCCAGGAGGAAGGCATGGCTAGCCGTTGAGAAATGCTTGTTGAAGTTTTCGATAATCATGGATTTATCGGTGGTGACCGTGTTACCTAGCCTCAGTGCAGTGGGCAGCTGGGAGGAGGTGCTCTTGTTCTCAATGGACTTTACAGTGTTCCAGAACTTTTTGGAGTTAGAGCTACAGGATGCAAATTTCTGCCTGAAGAAGCTGGCCTTTGCTTTCCTGACTAACTGCGTGTATTGGTTCCTGACTTCCCTGAACAGTTGCATATCGCGGGAACTATTCGATGCTATTGCAGTCCGCCACAGGATGTTTTTGTGCTGGTCGAGGGCAGTCAGGTCTGGAGTGAACCAAGGGCTATATCTGTTCTTAGTTCTGCATTTTTTGAACAGAGTATGCTTATCTAAAATGGTGAGGAAGTTACTTTTAAAGAATGACCAGGCATCCTCAACTGACGGGATGAGGTCAATATCCTTCCAGGATACCCGGGCCAGGTCGATTAGAAAGGCCTGCTCACAGAAGTGTTTTAGGGAGCGTTTGACAGTGGATCCGTAGCGGATACAGGCAATGAGGCAGTGATCACTGAGATCCAGGTTGAAGACAGCAGGGGTGTATTTGGAGGGCCAGTTGGTCAGGATGACGTCTATGAGGGTGCCCTTGTTTACAGATTTAGGGTTGTACCTGGTGGGTTCCTTGATGATTTGTGTGAGATTGAGGGCATCTAGCTTAGATTGTAGGACTGCCGGGGTGTTAAGCATATCCCAGTTTAGGTCACCTAACAGAACAAACTCTGAAGCTAGATGAGGTGCGATCAATTCACAAATGGTGTCCAGGGCACAGCTGGGAGCTGAGGGAGGTCAGTAGCATGCGGCAACAGTGAGAGACTTATTTCTGGAGAGAGTCATTTTTAAAATTAGTAGTTTGAACTGTTTGGGTATGGACCTGGAAAGTATGACATTACTTTGCAGGCTCTCTCTGCAGTAGAATGCAACTCCTCCCCCTTTGGCAGTTCTATCTTGACGGAAAATGTTATAGTTGGGTATGGAAATCTCAGAATTTTTGGTGGCCTTCCTTTAGGTGTTGTTAGGGATTGTCCTTTTGGGGAATAAGATGTTGTTAGGGATTGTCCCATTGGGGAATAAGGTGTTGTTAGGGATTGTCCTTTTGGGGAATAAAGTGTTGTTAGGGATTGTCCTTTTGGGGAATAAGGTGTTGTTAGGGATTGTCCCATTGGGGAATAAGGTGTTGTCAGGGATTGTCCCGTTAGTCTAAATTAGCCTGATCTGAGAAGCAGCAAGGCAGAATGGTTGGGCTTACTCCTGAGGTTAACTTCCATGTTACTCTGTTCTGCTCTCCTGGGTTCTAGATCGCAGTCCAGACTCTGTGGAACATTAAGATAGCGGTGCTGGTGAAACCAGAACATGAAAACCGCATCAGTCATGTGGGAGTGTCCAGTGTTAAAACGGGCATTGCTAATACGCTGGGTAAGACCACTCTCTCTCACACACACACACACACACACACACACACACACACACACGCACACACACACACACACACACACACACACACACAGTTACAAACAATTCACTATATTAATGCTGTATGTTTGTCCTTTCTTGTTGCTAGGTAATAAAGGGGCAGTGGGCGTGTCTTTCATGTTTAATGGAACTTCTTTCGGCTTTGTGAACTGTCACCTGACATCAGGCAACGAAAAGATTGGCAGGTACGCAGACACACAGTGATATCATTGGGTAATGTATCATTATGTGAAGTTTGACTGGACTCCATATTTGCACAAAACTGCCCCTATGCTCACAACTCTTCCTCTTCAACCATTCCCTGACCATTGACCCCTGACCCCTGCAGGAGGAACCAGAACTACCTGGATATCCTACGGCTGCTCTCTCTAGGAGATAAACAGCTGAGCTCCTTTGACATCTCTCTACGCTTCACACACCTCTTCTGGCTGGGAGACCTCAACTACAGGCTGGACATGGACATACAGGTACCATAACACACACACACACACACACACACACGTAGACCCATGCACAAACACACACGCATGGATGCAAACACACACTCTCTCTCTCCCCTCTCTATCTCTCCCTCTCTCTCTCTCTCTCTCTCTCTCTCTCTCTCTCTCTCTCTCTCTCTCTCTCTCTCTCTCCCTCTATCTCTCTCCCTCTCTCTCTCTCTCTCTCTCTCTCCCCTCTCTCTCTCTCTCTCTCTCTCTCTCTCCCTCTCTCTCTCTCTCTCTCTCTCTATCTCTCTCTCTCCCTCCCCTCTATCTCCCTCTCTCTCTCTGTCTCTCTCAGGAGATCCTGAACTACATCAACCGGAAAGAGTTTGATCCTCTGCTGAAGGTGGACCAGCTGAACCTGGAGAGAGAGAAGAACAAGGTGTTCCTGCGCTTTGGTCAGTCACACACACACACACACACACACACACACACACACTCCTTCCCCTCATTGTCTATGCGCTCTGCTGTATTCTGTGAAAGACGTTGTTGTAATGTGTGTTTTTGTATCCTCTGATACAGCGGAGGAGGAGATATCCTACCCACCCACCTACCGGTATGAACGTGGGTCTAGGGATACATACGTGTGGCAGAAACAGAAGGCCACAGGGGTATGTACACACATACTCCCTTTTTGATGCTAAACATGTATTCCCATACCAAATCGTGTTTTCCCTATCCCGAAACCTAATCCTAACTCCATGAAGTGGCAGTCAGCAGTAGAAACCATAAAGCGTACTCCCCTGTTTTGGTAAAAGGCTGAGGGATAGACAAAGCTGTGCATGTAAGGACTGACCATCCATGATATCAACATTACAGTTGTAACCGTGTTATGAGGCTATACAGTGTTTGTTTACATTTGCATTGTTTACAAACGTTGGAATAAAACAAGTTTCTATTTTGGGTTCTGATGGGGTACGACAGTTAAAATAAGCTCATGAGGCATTTATTTTATTCTTCAAGAATCAATGGGTACAATGCAAATTGCCCCTTTAAGTCTAAAATAGCATTTTAACAAATTCAGGACATAAAAAAAGTCCTGACTTTTCCAAAATATTCTTGTTTTCCTACCTTATCAGGACACCGTGGGGACTTATCAGGCCATTGTGGGGACTTAGGACATTGTGGGGACTTATCAGGACACTGTGGGGACTTATCAGGACATTGTGGGGACTTATTAGGACATTGTGGGGACTTATCAGGACATTGTGGGGACTTAGGACATTGTGGGGACTTATCAGGACACTGTGGGGACTTATCAGGACATTGTGGGGACTTATTAGGACATTGTGGGGACTTATCAGGACACTGTGGGAACTTATCAGGACATTGTGGGGACTTATTAGGACATTGTGGGGACTTAGGACATTGTGGGGACTTATCAGGACACTGTGGGGACTTATCAGGACATTATGCAGACTTATCAGGACATTGTGGGGACTTGGGACATTGTGGGGACTTATCAGGACACTGTGGGGACTTATCAGGACATTGTGGGGACTTAGGACATTGTGGGGACTTATCAGGACATTGTGGGGACTTATCAGGACATTGTGGGGACTTATCAGGACATTGTGGGGACTTATCAGGACACCATGGGAACTTATCAGAACATTGTGGGGACTTATCAGGACATTGTGGGGACTTTGGACATTGTGGGGACTTATCAGGTCATTGTGGGGACTTAGGACATTGTGGGGACTTATCAGGACATTATGCGGACTTATCAGGACATTGTGGGGACTTATCAGGACATTGTGGGGACTTAGGACATTGTGGGGACTTATCAGGACATTGTGGGGACTTATCAGGACATTGTGGGGACTTATCAGGACACTGTGGGGACTTATCAGGACACTGTGGGGACTTAGGACATTGTGGGGACTTATCAGGACATTGTGGGGACTTATCAGGACATTGTGGGGACTTTGGACATTGTGGGGACTTATCAGGTCATTGTGGGGACTTAGGACATTGTGGGGACTTATCAGGACATTATGCAGACTTATCAGGACATTGTGGGGACTTATCAGGACATTGTGGGGACTTATCAGGACATTGTGGGGACTTATCAGGACACTGTGGGGACTTAGGACATTGTGGGGACTTATCAGGACATTGTGGGGACTTATCAGGACATTGTGGGGATTTATCAAGACACTGTGGTTCCTGATAAGGTAGGAAAACACACACAAATACATTCCGGCTCAGATGGAGAGATCTCTGTTCACTCACATATCCCCTTCTCTTCTTCCTCCCTCTCCCTCCCTTTCTCCCTCCCTCCCTCTGTCTCTCTCTTCCTCTCTCCCTCCCTCTCTCTCTCTCCCCCCCCCCCCCCTCTCTCTCTCTCTCTCTCTCTCTCTCTCTCTCTCTCTCTCTCTCTCTCTCTCTCTCTCTGTCTCCCTCTCTCCCTCCCTCTCTCTCTTCCTCTCTCCCTCCCTCTCTCTCTGTCTCTCTCTCCCTCCCTCTCTCTCTGTCTCTCTCTTCCTCCCTGTCTCTCTCCCTCTCGCCCTTCCTCTCTCCCTCCCTCTCTCTCTGTCTCTCTCTTCCTCCCTGTCTCCCTCCCTCTCTCTCTTCCTCCCTCTCCCTCCCTCTCTACCTCCCTCTCTCTTCCTCCCTCTTCCTCCCTCTCCCTCCCTCTCTCCCTCCCTGTCTCTCTCCCTCCCGCTCTCCCTCTTTGTCTCTCTCTTCCTCTCTCCCTCTCTGTCTCTCTCTCTTTCTCTCTCCCACTCTCTCTCTGCCTGTCTCTCTTTCTCCCTCCTCCTTCTCTCTTTCTCGCTCTCCCTCTCACTCTCTCACCCTTCCCTTTCTCTCGCCCTCTCTTTATTTCTCTCTCTCTTCCTCCCTCCCACTCTCTATCTGTCTCTCTCTCTCCCACTCTCCCTCTCTGTCTCTCGCTCTTCCTCTCACTCTCACCCCTCCCTCTCTCTCCCTCCCACTCTCTCTCTTGCTCTCGCTCTCCCTCTCTCACCCCTCCCCCTCTCTCTCCCTCTCTCTCTGCCTCTCTCTCCCTCCCTGTCTCTCTCTTCCTCCCTCCCACTCTCTCTCTCTCTTTCTCCCTCCCACTCTCCCTCTCTGTCTCTCGCTCCCTCTCAGATGAGGACTAACGTCCCGTCTTGGTGTGACAGGATCCTATGGAAGTCTTACCCTGAGACTCACATTGTCTGTAACTCCTATGGTGAGACCCTGCATCTTCAACAACTCTGTACATCTATTTACTGTATAGACAAGGTTTTCTAAACTCAGTCCTGTGGACCTCAAGAGGTACACATTACACATTATTACAAATATATATATAAGAATCGGCCGATTTAATCTGTATCGGCTTTTTTTGGTCCTCCAATAATCGGTATCGGCACACACCTACACACTACACAGCTGTTTCAAATAATCAACCAATCATCAAGCTTTGATCATTTGAATCAGCTGTGTAGTCTTAGGGTAAAAAATAAAACGTGTACCTCTTGAGGGCCCGAGGACTGAGTTTGGAAAACCCTGAGCTACAACTCCTGACGTTCTGTTTCAGTTGCCTTATACTCCTAGTGCCGGCGTTTAGCACATCACGTGATGAAATCATGTTTCCCTCTCAGGCTGCACAGATGACATGGTGACCAGTGACCACTCCCCAGTGTTCGGTACATTTGAGGTGGGGGTCACCTCACAGTTTGTCTCCAAGAAAGGTACGGCCACTCGCTATGACAACCACATAGTTATTTTTTTCATCAGCTCACTATAAGCCAAGGGTTTTTAACGTTGCACCTCTGCCCGACCCCCCTCTCCCTGTCTCTCTCTCCAGGTCTGCCTAAGTCCTCTGAACAGGCCTATATAGAGTTTGAGAATATTGAGGCCATTGTGAAGACGGCCAGCAGAACCAAGTTCTTCATCGAGTTCTACTCTACCTGCCTGGAGGGTGAGGCACACCCACACACCTACACACACACACATACACGCACACACACACACGCACGCACGCACCTACACACACACACACCTACACATACACGCACACACCTACACACTAGAGGTCGACCGATTATGATTTTTCAACGACGATACCGATACCGTTTATTGGAGTACCAAAAAAAGCCGATACATATTAATCGGCCGATTTTTATATATATATTTGTAATAATGACAAGAGAAGAAAGTAAAAGTGCAATATGTGCCATGTAAGAAAGCTAACGTTTCAATTCCTTGCTCAGAACATGAGAACATATGAAATCTGGTGGTTCCTTTTAACATGAGTCTTCAATATTCTCAGTTAAGAAGTTTTAGGTTGTAGTTATTATAGGAATTATAGGACTATTTCTCTCTATACCGTTTGTATTTCATATACCTTTGACTATTGGATGTTCTTATAGGTACTTTAGTATTGCCAGCCTAATCTCGGGAGTTGATAGGCTTGAAGTCATAAACAGCGCTGTGCTTCAAGCATTGCGAAGAGCTGCTGGCAAACGCAGGAAAGTGCTGTTTGAATGAATGCTTACGAGCCTGCTGGTGCCTACCACCGCTCAGTCAGACTGCTCTATCAAATATCAAATCATAGACTTAATTATAATATAATAACACACAGAAATACGAGCATTAGGTCATTAATATGGTCAAATCCAGAAACTATAATTTCGAAAACAAAACGTTAATTCTTTCAGTGAAATACAGAACCGTTCCATATTTTATCTAACGGGTGGCATCCATAAGTCTAAATATTGCTGTTACATTGCACAACCTTTATTGTTATTTCATAATTTTGTACAATTCTGGCAAATGAATTGCGGTCGTTGTTAGGAAGAAATGGTCTTCACACAGTTGGCAACGAGCCAGGCGGACCAAACTGCTGCATATACCCTGACTCTGCTTGCACTGAACGCAAGAGAAGTGACACAACTTCCCTAGTTAATATTGCCTGCTAACATGAATTTATTTTAACTAAATATGCACGGTAATATATACTTCTGTGTATTGATTTAAAGAAAGGCATTGATGTTTATGGTTAGCTACATTTGTGCTTTTTTCGCAAATGCGCTTTGATTAAATCATCACCCGTTTGGCGAAGTTGGCTGTCTTTGTTAGGAAGAAATGGTCTTCACACAGGCGGATCAAACTGCTGCATATACCGTGACTCTGCTTGTACTGAACGCAAGAGAAGTGACACAATTTACCTAGTTAAAATAAATTCATGTTAGCAGGCAATATTAACTAGATATGCAGGTTTAAAAATGTATACTTGTGTATTGATTTTAAGAAAGGCATTGATGTTATGGTTAGGTACATTGGTGATTATGGTTAGGTACATTGGTGTTTATGGTTAGGTACATTGGTGTTTATGGTTAGGTACATTGGTGTTTATGGTTAGGTACATTGGTGTTTATGGTTAGGTACATTGGTGTTTATGGTTAGGTACATTGGTGTTTATGGTTAGGTACATTGGTGTTTATGGTTAGGTACATTGATGTTATGGTTAGGTACATTGGTGTTTATGGTTAGGTACATTGGTGATTATGGTTAGGTACATTGGTGTTTATGGTTAGGTACATTGGTGTTTATGGTTAGGTACATTGATGTTATGGTTAGGTACATTGGTGTTTATGGTTAGGTACATTGGTGTTTATGGTTAGGTACATTGGTGTTTATGGTTAGGTACATTGGTGTTTATGGTTAGGTACATTGGTGTTTATGGTTAGGTACATTGATGTTTATGGTTAGGTACATTGATGTTTATGGTTAGGTACATTGATGTTTATGGTTAGGTACATTGGTGTTTATGGTTAGGTACATTGGTGTTTATGGTTAGGTACATTGGTGTTTATGGTTAGGTACATTGGTGTTTATGGTTAGGTACATTGGTGTTTATGGTTAGGTACATTGGTGTTTATGGTTAGGTACATTGGTGTTTATGGTTAGGTACATTGGTGTTTATGGTTAGGTACATTGGTGTTTATGGTTAGGTACATTGGTGTTTATGGTTAGGTACATTGATGTTATGGTTAGGTACATTGATGTTATGGTTAGGTACATTGGTGTTTATGGTTAGGTACATTGATGTTATGGTTAGGTACATTGGTGTTTATGGTTAGGTACATTGATGTTATGGTTAGGTACATTTATGTTTATGGTTAGGTACATTGGTGTTTATGGTTAGGTACATTGATGTTTATGGTTAGGTACATTGGTGTTTATGGTTAGGTACATTGATGTTTATGGTTAGGTACATTGATGTTTATGGTTAGGTACATTGATGTTTATGGTTAGGTACATTGATGTTTATGGTTAGGTACATTGATGTTTATGGTTAGGTACATTGATGTTTATGGTTAGGTACATTGATGTTTATGGTTAGTTACATTGATGTTATGGTTAGGTACATTGATGTTATGGTTAGGTACATTGGTGTTTATGGTTAGGTACATTGATGTTATGGTTAGGTACATTGATGTTATGGTTAGGTACATTGGTGTTTATGGTTAGGTACATTGGTGTTTATGGTTAGGTACATTGGTGTTTATGGTTAGGTACATTGGTGTTTATGGTTAGGTACATTGGTGTTTATGGTTAGGTACATTGATGTTTATGGTTAGGTACATTGATGTTATGGTTAGGTACATTGATGTTTATGGTTAGGTACATTGGTGTTTATGGTTAGGTACATTGGTGTTTATGGTTAGGTACATTGATGTTTATGGTTAGGTACATTGATGTTATGGTTAGGTACATTGGTGTTTATGGTTAGGGTTAGGTACATTGATGTTTATGGTTAGGTACATTGATGTTTATGGTTAGGTACATTGATGTTTATGGTTAGGTACATTGATGTTTATGGTTAGGTACATTGGTGTTTATGGTTAGGGTTAGGTACATTGGTGTTTATGGTTAGGTACATTGGTGTTTATGGTTAGGTACATTGGTGTTTATGGTTAGGTACATTGGTGTTTATGGTTAGGTACATTGGTGTTTATGGTTAGGTACATTGGTGTTTATGGTTAGGTACATTAGTGCAATGACAGTGCTTTTTTTCGCAAATGCACTTGTTAAATCACCCGTTTGGCGAAGTAGGCTGTGATTCGATGATAAATTAACAGGCACCACATCGATTATATGAAACGCAGGACAAGCTAGATAAACTAGTAATATCATCAACCATGTGTAGTTAACTAGTGATTATGTTAAGATTTATTGTTTTTTATGAGATAAGTTTAATGCTGGCTAGCATCTTACCTTGGCTCCTTGCTGCACTTGTATAACAGCCTGCCACGCAGTCTCCTCGTGGAGTGCAATGTAATCGGCCATAATCGGTGTCCAAAAATGCTGATTACCGATTGTTATGAAAACTTGAAATCGGCTCTAATTAATCGGCCATTCCGATTTAATCGGTCGACCTCTACTCTACTACACACACACACACAAAGTTCTACTCTAGAGACTTAATTACATGTTTATTTCCACTCTCTTTCTCTCGCTCTGTCCCTCTCCCTCTCTCCGTAGAGTTTAAGAAGAGTTATGAGAATGACAGTCAAAGTAGTGACAACGTCAACTTCCTGCGTGTGGGCTGGACCAATAAGCAGCTGACCACGCTGAAGCCCCTCCTCTCTGAGATAGAATATCTCCAGGACCAACACCTGCTGCTCACCGTCAAATCACTGGATGGATACGAGTCTTATGGTACCACTGTCTGCCTGTCTGTGTGTGTTCTGTCTCCAAGTGTGTGTGTGTGTGTTCTGTCTCCAAGTGTGTGTGTGTTCTGTCTCCCAAGTGTGTGTGTGTTCTGTCTCCCAAGTGTGTGTGTGTTCTGTCTCCAAGTGTGTGTGTGTGTGTTCTGTCTCCAAGTGTGTGTGTGTGTGTGTTCTGTCTCCAAGTGTGTGTGTGTTCTGTCTCCAAGTGTGTGTGTGTTCTGTCTCCAAGTGTGTGTGTGTGTGTGTGTTCTGTCTCCAAGTGTGTGTGTGTGTTCTGTCTCCAAGTGTGTGTGTGTGTGTGTGTGTGTGTTCTGTCTCCAAGTGTGTGTGTGTGTGTTCTGTCTCCAAGTGTGTGTGTGTTCTGTCTCCCAAGTGTGTGTGTGTTCTGTCTCCAAGTGTGTGTGTGTGTGTTCTGTCTCCAAGTGTGTGTGTGTGTGTTCTGTCTCCAAGTGTGTGTGTGTTCTGTCTCCAAGTGTGTGTGTGTTCTGTCTCCAAGTGTGTGTGTGTTCTGTCTCCAAGTGTGTGTGTGTGTGTGTTCTGTCTCCAAGTGTGTGTGTGTGTGTGTTCTGTCTCCAAGTGTGTGTGTGTGTGTGTTCTGTCTCCAAGTGTGTGTGTGTTTGTGTTCTGTCTCCAAGTGTGTGTGTGTGTGTGTTCTGTCTCCAAGTGTGTGTGTGTTCTGTCTCCAAGTGTGTGTGTGTGTGTGTTCTGTCTCCAAGTGTGTGTGTGTTTGTGTTCTGTCTCCAAGTGTGTGTGTGTGTGTGTTCTGTCTCCAAGTGTGTGTGTGTTCTGTCTCCAAGTGTGTGTGTGTTCTGTCTCCAAGTGTGTGTGTTCTGTCTCCAAGTGTGTGTGTGTGTGTGTGTGTGTGTGTGTGTGTGTGTTCTCTCTCCAAGTGTGCGTGTGTGTGTTCTCTCTCCAAGTGTGTGTGTGTGTGTGTGTGTGTGTGTGTGTTTGTGTTCTGTCTCTAAGTGTGTTTGTGTTCTGTCTCTAAGTGTGTTTGTGTTCTGTCTCCAAGTGTGTGTGTGTGTGTGTTCTGTCTCCAAGTGTGTGTGTGTTCTGTCTCCAAGTGTGTGTGTGTGTGTGTTCTGTCTCCAAGTGTGTGTGTGTTTGTGTTCTGTCTCCAAGTGTGTGTGTGTGTGTGTTCTGTCTCCAAGTGTGTGTGTGTTCTGTCTCCAAGTGTGTGTGTGTTCTGTCTCCAAGTGTGTGTGTTCTGTCTCCAAGTGTGTGTGTGTGTGTGTGTGTGTGTGTGTGTGTGTGTTCTCTCTCCAAGTGTGCGTGTGTGTGTTCTCTCTCCAAGTGTGTGTGTGTGTGTGTGTGTGTGTGTGTGTTTGTGTTCTGTCTCTAAGTGTGTTTGTGTTCTGTCTCTAAGTGTGTTTGTGTTCTGTCTCTAAGTGTGTGTGTGTGTGTGTTCTGTCTCTGAGTGTGTGTGTGTGTGTCTGTGTGTTCTGTCTCCAAGTGTGTGTGTTTGTGTGTATGTGTGTGTTTGTAACAGGTTTTCCGTTAGGAAATGTGGTGCCATACATTTGACCTGCAGCATTGTAATGTACAGGACCCATATGCATTGGGTGTGTAATCTGATTAGGGCGTCCACCCACAGTGCTCAGAATGACAGAAATCACATTTACTGCATAATATGCTAATTCATATTAACAGGACATGCAAGTGGAGGATGCAGCGCCGTGCGTCCTTCTTACCAAATTCAATTACGCACTTTAAAGATGCTAAACTTTCCACATTTACTTTTCCTCAGCCAACAAGACGATTAACCAACAGCAAAATCACTTGACTATGTCAATCTACTATCCCCCATAGTATAAAAGTTTACCGATTCTATTTGTTAACTTGTTGTTCTGTTGGAGAAAGGAATAGCCTATTCCAAACAGACTCTGGGACAGTTGTGGGAGGATAGATCCCAAATTCATACAACCAGTAGACCTAGGCTACATCCTGTTTTAGTTTTTAAGCGTTGAGGTTGATGCAACAGATCAGCTCATTTAGCTCGTTAATTATTTATTCACATCATAGCAGCAATGCTCACATGGCAGTAGGCTACAGATGTCAAATCTTACCTTGATCACTATTTTGTTGCAAATCATTTTTCCTGATGTATCAGAAAATTCAAATGAGCCTTGAGATTGGCTAAAAATTAGCAGTTGTCTTTCTCTCCAAGCGGGGGCAGTCGAGTCATTGGGATCAGGGCTCGCTATCTTAAAATAATGTTGTCTCCCGTTCGCTCAAACGCTTTAGGCCTAGGTCCTATTACTGCAATATTCAAATGTACAAACATGTGTCTGAAATGCAGTCTGCCAGCCCAAGCCCTTCTATCACAAATAATGTAATCTCCAAATGACGTGATTTATTTGCACATTTTAAATATGGAGAGTCCAGAGTTATTTTACCACCAATCTGGATAAGAAATGACCATTCCAGACACTTTTGACAAAAACATTTGATTTAAAACTGTGGATAACACTCGTTCAAGTTCAGCATAGCTAGCTAGCAAAGCGATTCTTCATTTCTTGCTAACTAATCAAATGACATCAGCATCTCTAGCTGTGGCCAACGATCAAACAGTTAATAACTCCGAATAACAAGAACGTAGCTATAGTTTGTTGGAACATTTCAACTTAAAACATGGTTTTTCATGTTTTTGCGCTGGATGGGTCATGGGTGTGGTTGACGGCATCATTGCTATATGGTGCTTTCAAAATGTCTCGTAGTTGAGGAGCCGGTCTGGGCTACTGCTCCAATGTTGCTGTAAAAGGCCTACTCCTTTGCATTATGTTTTGTTGCAGGTTTTGTTATTTGGTTATTTATTGTCAAGCTTTAAAAACCGAAGCCAGACTCCCAACATTTTAGTAGGTTAGCTAGGACTGTAGCATGTAAACTGGACAAACGAAATCAGCGCACTTGAAGTTAAATTCACTGATGGGAGCGCATCAGGTTGTAATTTGTACTCGCTTGTGTGTCCTATTTTTTTTTGTATGACACGTGTGCGCTAGCGTATTAGCCACGTTATGACTGACTTGTGATCAGTGTTGCCAACTAATTTTCAGGGTAAGTTGCTAGAGGCAGGTTGATTTGTTGCTAAATGACGTTGTGATGTCATTACGTAGAATACACAACAACGTTACTCAAATTGACTGGTCAGCTCGGCAAAAAATATGATTTGACATTTGTTCAGGTACAGACTCCCACTCTTTTCTGTACTTATGGCTGTACAATTCTGATTGAGACATGTTGATTGATGTTGTAAGTTCTGTTCAAGATCAAACATTTGTGACCAACTATATCCATTACTCCTGCTGCAGTCAGCCAACAATGATTTGCAATTTGCTGAAATTGCTGCTGGCCTGCTGCTGCCTGTGCACGAGCTGAGCGCCTGCTGCTGACGTCACTCACAATGCACTTTTGCAGCCAGACACGTGTGTTGTGACTGAGTGTGTGACAGAGAAATTAGTTTTTGTGTCATTTAGATAGAAAATGCGTGCATTTTAGCGTTTAAGTCACTTTTCAAAAGTTGCTAAAAGTTCCAAATACATTTTTAAAAGTAGCTAAATTTGTTGCTAGGTGCTGTCTGAAAAAGAATTGCCAGGGCAGTCTGAAAAGTTGCTAAATCTAGCAACAAAATTGCTAAGTTGGCATCACTGCTTGTGATCATTGCCCTTGCTAGTTTGAGTCTATTGACATTCCCAGCTTTAGTTACTCTTCCATTTTTGTTCCAAGTATTGAGTCATTGAAACTGAAACGTGCATATCGAAAGGGTGGCGTCAGCACACAATGTACCAGGCCAGCTGTGATTTACAACCTGAAAGCAATATTTTGTGGACTACCAAGACATGTATTGGTGAATTATATGAATCATTATTCTGACAACAATGCTTTACTGGAAATTTTAAAAAATGGAATCTCTTTTTAGAACCTTATCAAGTTGGTTTTGAAGTATAAACTGGGAATCATATATTTTTGGACTGATTATGCTTGTGTAACGATTCTCTTCTTGTGAAGTAGAGGCGGACCAAAGCGCAGCGTGGTGGTTGTTCATTGTAATTTATTGACGACACTATACATGAACAAACTAACGAAAAAACAAGAAACGTGAGAACTCAAAACAGCCCTGTCTGGTGCAAACACAAAAACAGGAACAATCACCCACAAACACACAGTGAAACCCAGGCTACCTAAATATGGTTCCCAATCAGAGACAATGACGAACACCTGCCTCTGATTGAGAACCATATCAGGCCGAACATAGAACTAGACCAAAACATAGAAAAACAAACAGACTGCCCACCCAACTCACGCCCTGACCATACTAAATAAATACAAAAACAAAGGAAATAGAGGTCAGAACGTGACAGTACCCCCCCCCAAAGGTGCGGACTCCGGCCGCAAAACCTTGACCTATAGGGGAGGGTCTGGGTGGGCGTCTGTCCGCGGTGGCGGCTCTGGCGCGGGACGCGGACCCCACTTCGCCATTGTCTCAGTCCGCCTTATTGTCCGCCTCCGTGGCTTACTCACCATGCCCACCCCTCTCAATGACCCCACTGGACAGAGGGGCTGCTTGGGACAGAGGGGCAGCTTCTCGGGACAGAGGGACAGCTGCACGGGACAGAGGGACAGCTGCTCGGGACAGAGGGACAGCTGCTCGGGACAGAGGGACAGCTGCTCGGGACAGAGGGACAGCTGCTCCGGGCGGAGGGGCTCTAGCGGCCCCTGGCTGACTGGCGGCCCCTGGCTGACTGGCGGCACTGGCGGCCCCTGGTTGACTGGCGGCGCTGGGCTGACTGGCGGCACTGGCGGCCCCTGGTTGACTGGCGGCACTGGCGGCCCCTGGCTGACTGGCGGCACTGGCGGCCCCTGGCTGACGGGCGGCATTGGCGGCTCCTGGCAGACGGGCGGCACTGGCGGCGCTGGGCTGGCGGCGCTGGGCAGACGGGCGGCGCTGGCGGCGCTGGGCAGACGGGCGGCGCTGGGCAGACGGGCGGCACTGGCGGCGCTGGGCAGACGGGCGGCGCTGGGCAGACGGGAAGCTCCGATGGCGCCGGGCAGACGCGAAGCTCCGGCAGAGGCGCCGGGCAGACGGGAAGCTCCGGCAGAGGCGCCGGACAGGCGGGAGGCTCCGGCAGAGGCGCCGGACAGGCGGGAGGCTCCGGCAGAGGCGCCGGACAGGCGGGAGGCTCCGGCAGCGGCGCCGGACAGGCGGGAGGCTCCGGCAGCGGCGCCGGACAGGCGGGAGGCTCCGGCAGCGGCGCCGGACAGGCGGGAGGCTCCGGCAGAGGCGCCGGACAGACGGGAGGCTCCGGCAGAGGCGCCGGACAGACGGGAGACTCCGGCAGCGCTGGAGAGGAGGAAGGCTCTGGTAGCGCCGGACAGGCGGGAGGCTCCGGCAGAGGCGCCGGACAGGCGGGAGGCTCCGGCAGAGGCGCCGGACAGGCGGGAGGCTCCGGCAGAGGCGCCGGACAGGCGGGAGGCTCCGGCAGAGGCGCCGGACAGGCGGGAGGCTCCGGCAGAGGCGCCGGACAGGCGGGAGGCTCCGGCAGCGCTGGAGAGGAGGAAGGCTCTGGACGGATGGGCCGGAGAGACAGCCTGGTACGGGGAGCTGCCACCGGAGGGCTGGGGTGTGGAGGTGGTGACGGATAGACCGGGCCGTGCAGGCGCACTGGAGCTCTTGAGCACCGAGCCTGCCCAACCTTACCCGGTTGAATGGTCCCGGTCGCCCTGCCAGTGCGGCGAGGTGGAATAGCCCGCACTGGGCTATGCAGGCGAACCGGGGACACCGTGCGCAAGGCTGGTGCCATGTAAGCCGGCCCAAGGAGACGCACTGGAGACCAGATGCGTAGAGCCGGCTTCATGGCACTTGGCTCGATGCCCACTCTAGCCCGGCCGATACGCGGAGCTGGAATGTACCGCACCGGGCTGTGCACCCGCACTGGGGACACCGTGCGCTCCACAGCATAACACGGTGCCTGCCCGGTCTCTCTAGCCCACCGGTAACCACAGGAAGTTGGCTCAGGTCTCCTACCTGGCGTAGCCATACTCCCTGTTAGCCCCCCCCCAAGAAATGTTTGGGGCTGACTCCCGGGCTTCCTTCCACGACGCCGCGCTGCCTCCTCATACCAGCGCCTCTCCGCTTTCGCCGCCTCCCGTTCTTCCTTGGGGCGGCGATACTCTCCTGGCTGAGCCCAAGGTCCTTTACCGTCTAATTCGTCCTCCCATGTCCATACCTCCTCGCGCTGCTCCTGCTGCTGCTTTTTCCATTACCACACCGCTTGGTCCTGTTGTGGTGGGTGATTCTGTAACGATTCTCTTCTTGTGAAGTAGAGGCGGACCAAAGCGCAGCGTGGTGGTTGTTCATTGTAATTTATTGACGACACTATACATGAACAAACTAACGAAAAAACAAGAAACGTGAGAACTCAAAACAGCCCTGTCTGGTGCAAACACAAAAACAGGAACAATCACCCACAAACACACAGTGAAACCCAGGCTACCTAAATATGGTTCCCAATCAGAGACAATGACGAACACCTGCCTCTGATTGAGAACCATATCAGGCCGAACATAGAACTAGACCAAAACATAGAAAAACAAACATAGACTGCCCACCCAACTCACGCCCTGACCATACTAAATAAATACAAAAACAAAGGAAATAGAGGTCAGAACGTGACAGCTTGTCTGTTTCATATCTGCAAAGTAGTTCAATTGCCTTCTGTTCCACTTTAAGTAAAAGTACTGTTACTTAGGTTGTAATTGAAATAAGAATCATAACAACTAACGAAAATACACACGTGCAATTTAATTCCACTAAATAATGTAAATTAGCCTATAGACCAATCAGCACTGGTAATGTGTTTCTATTGACTGGTATTATTTATTATTTATTTCAACTTTATTTGACTAGGACAGTCCGTTAAGAACATATTCTTATTTACCCCGGCCAAACCCTAACCTGGACGACGCTGGGCCGCCCTATCGAACCAGGATCTGTAGTGACGCCTCTAGCACTGAGATGGAGTGCCTTAGACCGCTGCGCCACTCGGTAGCCCTATTTAATCAATGAGTAGGCAAAAAAGATATATATTGCAATGTGATCTTTTGATTTTCCCTGACAATTGGCCAGTGCCAATTGGATTTTTTATTTTTTTATTCCAAAAAAAACACAAGGAAGGAGTAACATTAATGTATTAGAACATGAAGGACAAACAATACAACATCAACACACGCTAAAACACTACAGCATCAAGACACTATCAAACACTACAGCATCAAGACACTATCAAACACTACAGCATCAAGACACTATAAACACTACAGCATCAAGACACTATCAAACACTACAGCATCAAGACACTATCAAACACTACAGCATCAAGACACTATCAAACACTACAGCATCAAGACACTATAAACACTACAGCATCAAGACACTATCAAACACTACAGCATCAAGACACTATCAAACACTACAGCATCAAGACACTATCAAACACTACAGCATCAAGACACACTAAAACACTACAGCATCAAGACACTATCAAACACTACAGCATCAAGACACACTAAAACACTACAGCATCAAGACACTATCAAACACTACAGCATCAAGACACTATCAAACACTACAGCATCAAGACACTATCAAACACTACAGCATCAAGACACTATCAAACACTACAGCATCAAGACACTATCAAACACTACAGCATCAAGACACTATCAAACACTCAGCATCAAGACACTATCCAACACTACAGCATCAAGACACTATCAAACACTACAGCATCAAGACACTATCAAACACTACAGCATCAATACACTATCAAACACTACAGCATCAAGACACTATCAAACACTACAGCATCAAGACACGCTAAAACACTACAGCATCAAGACACTATCAAACACTACAGCATCAAGACACTATCAAACACTACAGCATCAAGACACGCTAAAACACTACAGCATCAAGACACTATCAAACACTACAGCATCAAGACACGCTGAAACACTACAGCATCAAGACACACTAAAACACCACAGCATCAAGACACTATCAAACACTACAGCATCAACACACTATAAAACACTACAGCATCAAGACACTATCAAACACTACAGCATCAAGACACTATCAAACAATACAGCATCAAGACACTATCAAACACTACAGCATCAAGACACGCTAAAACACTACAGCATCAAGACACTATCAAACACTACAGCATCAAGACACTGTCAAACACTACAGCATCAAGACACTATCAAACAATACAGCATCAAGACACTATCAAACACTACAGCATCAAGACACGCTAAAACACTACAGCATCAAGACACTATCAAACAATACAGCATCAAGACACTATCAAACACTACAGCATCAAGACACGCTAAAACACTACAGCATCAAGACACTATCAAACACTACAGCATCAAGACACTGTCAAACACTACAGCATCAAGACACTATCAAACAATACAGCATCAAGACACTATCAAACACTACAGCATCAAGACACGCTAAAACACTACAGCATCAAGACACTATCAAACAATACAGCATCAAGACACTATCAAACACTACAGCATCAAGACACTATCAAACACTACAGCATCAAGACACTATCAAACACTACAGCATCAAGCCACTGTCAAACACTACAGCATCAAGACACTATCAAACACTACAGCATCAACACACTATAAAACACTACAGCATCAAGACACTATCAAACACTACAGCATCAAGACACTATCAAACACTACAGCATCAAGACACTATCAAACAATACAGCATCAAGACACTATCAAACACTACAGCATCAAGACACGCTAAAACACTACAGCATCAAGACACTATCAAACACTACAGCATCAAGACACGCTAAAACACTACAGCATCAAGACACACTAAAACACCACAGCATCAAGACACTATCAAACACTACAGCATCAAGACACTATCAAACACTACAGCATCAAGACACGCTAAAACACTACAGCATCAAGACACTATCAAACACTACAGCATCAAGACACTGTCAAACACTACAGCATCAAGACACTATCAAACACTACAGCATCAATACACTATCAAACACTACAGCATCAAGACACACTAAAACACTACAGCATCAACACACTATAAAACACTACAGCATCAAGACACTATCAAACACTACAGCATCAAGACACTATCAAACACTACAGCATCAAGACACTATCAAACACTACAGCATCAAGACACTATCAAACACTACAGCATCAAGACACTATCAAACACTACAGCATCAAGACACTATCAAACACTACAGCATCAAGACACTATCAAACACTACAGCATCAAGACACTATAAACACTACAGCATCAAGACACTATCAAACACTACAGCATCAAGACACTATCAAACACTACAGCATCAAGACACTATCAAACACTACAGCATCAAGACACACTAAAACACTACAGCATCAAGACACTATCAAACACTACAGCATCAAGACACTATCAAACACTACAGCATCAAGACACACTAAAACACTACAGCATCAAGACACTATCAAACACTACAGCATCAAGACACTATCAAACACTACAGGATCAAGACACTATCAAACACTACAGCATCAAGACACACTAAAACACTACAGCATCAAGACACACTAAAACACTACAGCATCAAGACACTATCAAACACTACAGCATCAAGACACTATCAAACACTACAGGATCAAGACACTATCAAACACTACAGCATCAAGACACACTAAAACACTACAGCATCAAGACACTATCAAACACTACAGCATCAAGACACTATCAAACACTCAGCATCAAGACACTATCCAACACTACAGCATCAAGACACTATCAAACACTACAGCATCAAGACACACTAAAACACTACAGCATCAAGACACTATCAAACACTACAGCATCAAGACACTATCAAACACTCAGCATCAAGACACTATCCAACACTACAGCATCAAGACACTATCAAACACTACAGCATCAAGACACGCTAAAACACTCCAGCATCAAGACACTATCAAACACTACAGCATCAAGACACTATCAAACACTACAGCATCAAGACACGCTAAAACACTACAGCATCAAGACACACTAAAACACTACAGCATCAAGACACTATCAAACACTACAGGATCAAGACACTATCAAACACTACAGCATGAAGACAGTATCAAACACTACAGCATTAAGACACGCTAAAACACTACAGCATCAAGACACTATCAAACACTACAGCATCAAGACACTATCAAACACTACAGCATCAAGACACTATCAAACACTACAGCATCAAGACACTATCAAACACTACAGCATCAAGACACTATCAAACACTACAGCATCAAGACACGCTAAAACACTACAGCATCAAGACACTATCAAACACTACAGCATCAAGACACGCTAAAACACTACAGCATCAAGACACTATCCAACACTACAGCATCAAGACACTATCAAACACTACAGCATCAAGACACTATCAAACACTACAGCATCAAGACACGCTAAAACACTACAGCATCAAGACACTATCAAACACTACAGCATCAAGACACTATCAAACACTACAGCATCAAGACACGCTAAAACACTACAGCATCAAGACACTATCAAACACTACAGCATCAAGACACTATCAAACACTACAGCATCAAGACACTATCAAACACTACAGCATCAAGACACTATCAAACACTACAGCATCAAGACACGCTAAAACACTACAGCATCAAGACACTATCAAACACTACAGCATCAAGACACTATCAAACAATACAACATCAAGACACGCTAAAACACTACAGCATCAAGACACTATCAAACACTACAGCATCAAGACACTATCAAACAATACAACATCAAGACACTATCAAACACTACAGCATCAAGACACTATCAAACACTACAGCATCAAGACACTATCAAACACTACAGCATCAAGACACTATCAAACACTACAGCATCAAGACACTATCAAACACTACAGCATCAAGACACTATCAAACACTACAGCATCAATACACTATCAAACACTACAGCATCAACACACTATAAAACACTACAGCATCAAGACACTATCCAACACTACAGCATCAAGACACTATCAAACACTACAGCATCAAGACACACTAAAACACTACAGCATCAAGACACACTAAAACACTACAGCATCAAGACACTATCAAACACTACAGCATCAACACACTATAAAACACTACAGCATCAAGACACTATCAAACACTACAGCATCAAGACACTATCAAACAATACAGCATCAAGACACTATCAAACACTACAGCATCAAGACACGCTAAAACACTACAGCATCAAGACACTATCAAACACTACAGCATCAAGACACGCTAAAACACTACAGCATCAAGACACTATCAAACACTACAGCATCAAGACACTATCAAACACTACAGCATCAAGACACTATCAAACACTACAGCATCAAGACACTATCAAACACTACAGCATCAAGACACGCTAAAACACTACAGCATCAAGACACTATCAAACACTACAGTATCAAGACACTGTCAAACACTACAGCATCAAGACACTATCAAACACTACAGCATCAAGACACTATCAAACACTACAGCATCAAGCCACTGTCAAACACTACAGCATCAAGACACTATCAAACACTACAGCATCAATACACTATCAAACACTACAGCATCAAGACACTATCAAACACTACAGCATCAAGACACGTTAAAACACTACAGCATCAAGACACTATCAAACACTACAGCATCAAGACACTATCAAACACTACAGCATCAAGACACGCTAAAACACTACAGCATCAAGACACTATCAAACACTACAGCATCAAGACACTGTCAAACACTACAGCATCAAGACACTATCAAACACTACAGCATCAAGACACTGTCAAACACTACAGCATCAAGACACTATCAAACACTACAGCATCAAGACACTATCAAACACTACAGCATCAAGACACTTTAAACACTACAACATCAAGACACTATCAAACACTACACTAAACATCCCAAGGAGCACTGTGCAAGCGATAATATTGAAATGGAAGGAGTATCAGACCACTGCAAATCTACCAAGACCTGGCCGTCCCTCTAAACTTTCAGCTCATCCAAGGAGAAGACTGATCAGAGATGCAGCCAAGAGGCCCATGATCACTCTGGATGAACTGCAGAGATCTACAGCTGAGGTGGGAGACTCTGTCCATAGGACAACAATCAGTCGTATATTGCACAAATCTGGCCTTTATGGAAGAGTGGCAAGAAGAAAGCCATTTCTTAAAGATATCCATAAAAAGTGTCGCTTAAAGTTTGCCACAAGCCACCTGGGAGACACACCAAACATGTGGAAGAAGGTGCTCTGGTCAGATGAAATCAAAATTGAACTTTTTGGCAACAATGCAAAACGTTATGTTTGGCGTAAAAGCAACACAGCTCATCACCCTGAACACACCATCCCCACTGTCAAACATGGTGGTGGCAGCATCATGGTTTGGGCCTGCTTTTCTTCAGCAGGGACAGGGAAGATTGATGGGAAGATGGATGGAGCCAAATACAGGACCATTCTGGAAGAAAACCTGATGGAGTCTGCAAAAGACCTGAGACTGGGACGGAGATTTGTCTTCCAACAAGACAATGATCCAAAACATAAAGCAAAATCTACAATGGAATGGTTAAAAAATAAACATATCCAGGTGTTAGAATGGCCAAGTCAAAGTCCAGACCTGAATCCAATCGAGAATCTGTGGAAAGAACTGAAAACTGCTGTTCATAAATGCTCTCCATCCAACCTCACTGAGCTCGAGCTGTTTTGCAAGGAGGAATGGGAAAAAATGTTAGTCTCTCGATGTGCAAAACTGATAGAGACATACCCCAAGCGACTTACAGCTGTAATCCCAGCAAAAGGTGGTGCTACAAAGTATTAACTTAAGGGGGCTGAATAATTTTGCACGCCCAATTTTTCAGTTTTTGATTTGTTAAAAAAGTTTGAAATATCCCAAAAATGTCGTTCCACTTCATGATTGTGTCCCACTTGTTGTTGATTCTTGACAAAAAAATACAGTTTTATATCTTTATGTTTGAAGCCTGAAATGTGGCAAAAGGTCGCGAAGTTCAAGGGGGCCGAATACTTTCGCAAGGCACTTTATCTTTCAACTATGCTATGATGTTTAACGTACAATTGGAATCTATCTAATCGAATAGAATCTACAGATTGCTTGTTGAAGATAAATACTTTTACTATCAGTACTAGCATATTAGTAATTGACTGACCCGGTCTCTCCAGAGCTCCTAACAGTACTATTTCTAGGGTCAATTTTAGATTAATGTTATGCTTTTTCATCCATTCCTGAACCTGAGACCAGAAACAGGCTACCTGAGGGCAATACCAAAATAAATGGTCTGTTGATTCTGTATCCTCACAACAAAATCTGCAGTGCTTTGATGATTTTATGCCCCAAATAGTCAACATTCTGTTGGTGGCAAGAATTCAATATAATAATTTTAGCTGAAAAGCACAAAGTGTTGAATCTTGCGTTGTTTTATATATCAACTCTTACACCCTGTACCATGGAATCAGTACATCAAAAATCTCTTCCCAACTATTTTACAATCTGTATGGCATAGTTGTCAACATCCTGGTCATCAAATGAAACTGGTATACTTTCCTATTTAGGCTATTTTTATTCCTCCACCAGTTTTGATTCTTTATATGGGGCAGACAGACCAGTTCCCTACCTCCTCCTGCTGCCACCTGCCTCCTCCAGTTTTGATCCTTTATATTGGGCAGACAGACCAGTTCCCTACCTCCTCCTGCTGCCACCTGCCTCCTCCAGTTTTGATCCTTTATATTGGGCAGACAGACCAGTTCCCTACCTCCTCCTGCTGCCACCTGTCTCCTCCAGTTTTGATCCTTTATATTGGGCAGACAGACCAGTTCCCTACCTCCTCCTGCTGCCACCTGCCTCCTCCAGTTTTGATCCTTTAAATTGGGCAGACAGACCAGTTCCTTACCTCCTCCTGCTGCCACCTGCCTCCTCCAGTTTTGATCCTTTATATTGGGCAGACAGACCAGTTCCCTACCTCCTCCTGCTGCCACCTGCCTCCTCCAGTTTTGATCCTTTAAATTGGGCAAACAGACCAGTTCCCTACCTCCTCCTGCTGCCACCTGCCTCCTCTAGTATTGATCCTTTATATTGGGCAGACAGACCAGTTCCCTACCTCCTCCTGCTGCCACCTGCCTCCTCCAGTATTGATCCTTTATATTGGGCAGACAGACCAGTTCCCTACCTCCTCCCACTGCCACCTGCCTCCTCCATATTTGGGGTAATGCTGTAATCAATTGGTTGTACTCTTGGATTGAACAGACTTTCCCGTACAATTCTGATAACTCCATGAAGGACATAACTCTACCATTACAATTTACGTTATCATTTAAGAACAAAATACCCTTTTCAAACATCTTTCCCATAAATACAGGTATTTTATCAACCAGCACATTTGAGTTCAGCCATAATATTTGTTGTAATATTTGTTCAGCTCTGCAAGGCTTGTTTGAAGAAGACAGATACTTTGAAAAAAAAGTGCCAATTTTATTTATCGGCTTTTCATTTATTTATTTTTGCCAAAAGCCGTCTATTTTCGCCTAACGAAACCCTGGTGTGTTATACTAATGGTGTGTGTGTGTGTTTCTTCCCCTCAGGAGAGTGTGTGTTGGCTCTGAAGTCCATGATAGGCAGTACGGCACAGCAGTTCCATACCTACCTGTCCCACAGAGGGGAGGAGACGGGCAACATCAGAGGGTCTATGAGGGTCCGCGTGCCAGCAGAGAGGATGGGCACCAGGGAGAGGCTCTATGGTAACACTCTGTCTGTGTGTCTCTGTGTGTGTCTCTGTGTGTGTCTCTGTGTGTGTCTCTGTGTGTGTGTCTGTGTGTGTCTCTGTTTGTGTGTCTGTGTGTCTCTGTCTGTCTCTGTGTGTGTGTCTGTGTGTGTCTCTGTTTGTGTGTCTGTGTGTCTCTGTGTGTGTGTCTGTATGTCTCTGTGTGTGTCTCTGTCTGTGTGTGTGTCTGTGTGTGTCTGTGTGTGTCTCTGTCTGTGTGTGTGTCTGTATGTCTCTGTGTGTGTCTCTGTCTGTGTGTGTGTCTCTGTCTGTCTGTGTGTGTCTCTGTCTGTCTCTGTGTGTGTCTCTGTCTGGTTGTGTGTGTCTCTGTGTGTGTCTGTGTGTGTCTCTGTGTGTGTGTCTGTGTGTGTCTCTGTGTCTCTGTCTGTCTCTGTCTGTCTCTGTGTGTGTCTCTGTCTGGCTGTGTGTGTCTCTGTGTGTGTCTCTGTGTGTGTGTCTCTGTGTGTGTCTCTGTGTGTGTGTCTGTGTGTGTGTGTCTCTGTCTGTCTCTGTCTGTCTCTGTGTGTGTCTCTGTCTGGCTGTGTGTGTCTCTGTGTGTGTGTCTCTGTGTGTGCCTCTGTGTCTGTGTGTGTCTCTGTGTGTCTCTGTCTCTCTGTGTGTGTCTCTGTGTGTGTCACTGTCTGTGTGTCTTTGTGTGTGTCTCTGTGTGTGTCTCTGTGTGTCACTGTGTGTCACTGTGTGATTGGTTGATTGATGTGTGTCCTGTAGAGTGGATCAGTGTGGATAAAGATGAGACGGGAGGACCCAAAGGCAGATCCACTCTGCCCCCCCGATCAGGACACGACTACGTCAAGTGAGTAACCCACCCCCATACTCCCTCCTCCCATTCCTAACCATGAACTCATTCCTAACCACACTGTGGAGTGAAACCATGAACTCATTCCTAACTACACTCTGGAGTGAAACCATGAACTCATTCCTAACCACACTGTGGAGTGAAACCATGAACTCATTCCTAACCACACTGTGGAGTGAAACCATGAACTCATTCCAAACCACACTGTGGAGTGAAACCATGAGCTCATTCCTAACCACACTGTGGAGTGAAACCATGAACTCATTCCTAACCACACTGTGGAGTGAAACCATGAACTCATTCCTAACCACACTGTGGAGTGAAACCATGAACTCATTCCCAACCACACTGTGGAGTGAAACCATGAACTCATTCCTAACCACACTCTGGAGTGAAACCATGAACTCATTCCTAACCACACTGTGGAGTGAAACCATGAACTCATTCCTAACCACACTGTGGAGTGAAACCATGAACTCATTCCCAACCACACTGTGGAGTGAAACCATGAACTCATTCCTAACTACACTGTGGAGTGAAACCATGAACTCATTCCTAACCACACTGTGGAGTGAAACCATGAACTCATTCCTAACCACACTGTGGAGTGAAACCATGAACTCATTCCCAACCACACTGTGGAGTGAAACCATGAACTCATTCCTAACCACACTGTGGAGTGAAACCATGAACTCATTCCCAACCACACTGTGGAGTGAAACCATGAACTCATTCCTAACCACACTGTGGAGTGAAACCATGAACTCATTCCCAACCACACTGTGGAGTGAAACCATGAACTCATTCCTAACTACACTCTGGAGTGAAACCATGAACTCATTCCTAACCACACTGTGGAGTGAAACCATGAACTCATTCCTAACCACACTGTGGAGTGAAACCATGAACTCATTCCAAACCACACTGTGGAGTGAAACCATGAACTCATTCCTAACCACACTGTGGAGTGAAACCATGAACTCATTCCTAACCACACTGTGGAGTGAAACCATGAACTCATTCCTAACCACACTGTGGAGTGAAACCATGAACTCATTCCCAACCACACTGTGGAGTGAAACCATGAACTCATTCCTAACCACACTCTGGAGTGAAACCATGAACTCATTCCTAACCACACTGTGGAGTGAAACCATGAACTCATTCCTAACCACACTGTGGAGTGAAACCATGAACTCATTCCCAACCACACTGTGGAGTGAAACCATGAACTCATTCCTAACTACACTGTGGAGTGAAACCATGAACTCATTCCTAACCACACTGTGGAGTGAAACCATGAACTCATTCCTAACCACACTGTGGAGTGAAACCATGAACTCATTCCCAACCACACTGTGGAGTGAAACCATGAACTCATTCCTAACCACACTGTGGAGTGAAACCATGAACTCATTCCCAACCACACTGTGGAGTGAAACCATGAACTCATTCCTAACCACACTGTGGAGTGAAACCATGAACTCATTCCCAACCACACTGTGGAGTGAAACCATGAACTCATTCCTAACCACACTCTGGAGTGAAACCATGAACTCATTCCCAACCACACTGTGGAGTGAAACCATGAACTCATTCCTAACTACACTGTGGAGTGAAACCATGAACTCATTCCTAACCACACTGTGGAGTGAAACCATGAACTCATTCCTAACTACACTGTGGAGTGAAACCATGAACTCATTCCTAACCACACTGTGGAGTGAAACC
>NC_143048.1:37645000-37720000 GCF_057628025.1 Oncorhynchus mykiss
ATATGTTGACGTTCTTTGACTGTTGTAAAAAATTACGAACGACTGGAAACAGGAGATGCGTGATAGAATTGAGTGTTTATCTGATGATGTCACAAGTTGTTTAATCTTTAGCATAAAGTAGCCCCTCCCATTCCATCTCCTCTATCCCCTCTCTCCCATTCCTTCTCCTCGACACCCTCTCTCCCATTCCTTATCCTCTATCCCCTCTGTCCCATTTCTTCTCCTCTATTCCCTCTCTCCCATTCCTTCTCCTCTATTCCCTCTCTCCCATTCCTTCTCTTCTATTCCCTCTCTCCCATTCCTTCTCCTCTATTCCCTCTCTCCCATTCCTTCTCCTCTATTCCCTCTCTCCCATTCCTTATCCTCTATCCCCTCTGTCCCATTTCTTCTCATCTACCCCCTCTCCCATTCCTTCTCCTCTATTCCCTCTCTCCCATTCCTTCTCTATTCCCTCTCTCCCATTCCTTCTCCTCTATTCCCTCTCTCCCATTCCTTCTCCTCTATTCCCCCTCTCCCATTCCTTCTCCTCTATTCCCCCTCTCCCATTCCTTCTCCTCTATTCCCTCTCTCCCATTCCTTCTCCTCTATTCCCTCTCTCCCATTCCTTATCCTCTATCCCCTCTCTCCCATTCCTTCTCCTCTATTCCCTCTCTCCCATTCCTTCTCCTCTATTCCCTCTCTCCCATTCCTTCTCCTCTATTCCCTCTCTCCCATTCCTTCTCCTCTATTCCCTCTATTCCCTCTCTCCCATTCCTTCTCCTCTATTCCCTCTCTCCCATTCCTTCTCCTCTATTCCCTCTCTCCCATTCCTTCTCCTCTATTCCCTCTCTCCCATTCCTTCTCAACTATTCCCTCTCCCATTCCTTCTCCTCTATTCCCTCTATTCCCTCTCTCCCATTCCTTCTCCTCTATTCCCTCTCTCCCATTCCTTCTCCTCTATTCTCTCTCTCCCATTCCTTCTCCTCTATTCCCTCTCTCCCATTCCTTCTCCTCTATTCCCTCTCTCCCATTCCTTCTCCTCTATTCCCTCTATTCCCTCTCTCCCATTCCTTCTCCTCTATTCCCTCTCTCCCATTCCTTCTCCTCTATTCCCTCTCTCCCATTCCTTCTCCTCTATTCCCTCTCTCCCATTCCTTCTCAACTATTCCCTCTCCCATTCCTTCTCCTCTATTCCCTCTATTCCCTCTCTCCCATTCCTTCTCCTCTATTCCCTCTCTCCCATTCCTTCTCCTCTATTCTCTCTCTCCCATTCCTTCTCCTCTATTCCCTCTCTCCCATTCCTTCCTCTCTACCCCCTCTCTCTCATTCTCCAGTGCCTTATCCTCAGGGTTGGGGAGTTTACATGTAACGGTAACTGTAATCTGTTACAAACAAAAATATTGTAATCAGATTACAGATACTTTTGAAAAACTAGAAGATTACTTCCAGGATGACTTTTAAATTCAGAAAGGATGTTTACGAAAATTATTGACACTTCTCTGTTTTCTCAATGACATTCAAATCAGCATTGAAGAAGGCGCAAATGTTTGTTCCACCTGAGCGAGTCTGACCACAACTCAGAGACCACTATGATAACACATCAAATGTGTTTGATGGATCGCGGGAAAAGAGCAGGAAAGGGCTATTGTAGGCTACAGTCCAAGCCATGTCTTCCAATGGTGTGACTGCTGTCGGCATCCAAAGATGATCCAACTTGAATAAACGCTTGGAGGTAAGGATGACAGCAGTGGTGGAGTCTACCGCAATACCGATATCACTTATTATTATCTACATCTATTATCTGCATTGATGTGAATCACACTGCTGCTCTCTCATTTAGCTATTTTTGCCTTACGGATTGTGGTTGTTGTGGATGGATGTTCACAAATCTAAATGTGGTTTTGATCCCAATAATGGTTGAATTCAAGAAGTTGCACAGTGCGGATCCCAGCATATGGAATAACAGCTGCATAGTGCAGATCCCAGCATATGGAATAACAGCTGCACAGTGCAGATCCCAGCATATGGAATAACAGTTGCACAGTGCAGATCCCAGCATATGGAATAACAGCTGCACAGTGCAGATCCCAGCATATGGAATAACAGCTGCACAGTGCAGATCCCAGCATATGGAATAACAGCTGCACAGTGCAGATCCCAGCATATGGAATAACAGTTGCACAGTGCAGATCCCAGCATATGGAATAACAGTTGCACAGTGCGGATCCCAGCATATGGAATAAACGTGGTGCTTTTATTGCACAATATAATTCAAGTTGCTAAAAATAAATCCATAGGCCTACTGGACACATGCTCAAACTATATAGCCTCATAACATACTGTAGTTAAAACTATAATTTTTATATCATGGATGGTCAGTCCTTAGATCCGTAGCTCTGTCTATTAATCTGAGAGTGGTTACATTTCTCCAGGCCCATCCCTCCACTTTTTACCAAAACAGAGGCAGGGTGCCCATTTTGTTATTGTTTCATCTGTGGATTTGCCCTTTAAACAGCTGCATATTATCAAGATATTAAAGTGTCACCAACTAAAAGGTAAACAATAGACATATAGCAAATGCAGCATATGGCATTCATTTTTCACATGTAAATAGCAATTTTCAGTAGTGTTCAAAGCACGCCATTCAATGAGCGAAGCATTTATTTTTCAATTAGAATCAATGAGCCCAATCAGTCCTCAACGACAAAATCATAAACAACACAGTAGGGCTGGCTAATAAGTACTTCGTTTTGGGGTTATACTCAGATAAAACAGTTTGGCTGAACTATACTTCTGTATTTCCAAGTCCTATTCTTGAAGGTCAAAGGGTATATCATGTATTGTAATGACTGGAATTCTGATAGACTTTGGTTTTTAATGTAAAGATATAATTTAATCTTATATGTAGTAGAAAGCGGTGGGTTAGAAGAAGCCTACATAACCAACCCATAAAGTAAAATGTAACATCCATATATGTCCAGCTATGTAAACTTTAACAGTGATTTATCCTGCAATAGATGTCGTTCAATTAATAACATACATTTTTGTCTTCTAAAATAAATTGAATGTAATCAGATTACGTTACTGAGTTTGGGTAGTCCAAAAGTTATATTTCTGATTACAATTTTGGACAGGTAACTAGTTTAGAAAGTAACCTACCCAACCCTGCTTATCCTACAGTGCCTTCTCCTGTCTCTCCTCTACTCCCCTCTCCCATTCCATCTCCTATACCCTAGTCCCATTCCATCTCCTATACCCTAGTCCCATTCCATCTCCTATACCCTAGTCCCATTCCATCTCCTATACCCTAGTCCCATTCCATCTCCTATACCCTAGTCCCATTCCATCTCCTATACCCTAGGGCCTGTCTCTCCTCTACTCCCCTCTCCCATTCCATCTCCTATAGCCTAGTCCCATTCCATCTCCTATACCCTAGTCCCATTCCATCTCCTATACCCTAGTCCCATTCCATCTCCTATACCCTAGTCCCATTCCATCTTCTATACCCTAGTCCCATTCCATCTCCTATACCCTAGGGCCTGTCTCTCCTCTACTCCCCTCTCCCATTCCATCTCCTATACCCTAGTCCCATTCCATCTCCTATACCCTAGTCCCATTCCATCTCCTATACCCTAGTCCCATTCCATCTCCTATACCCTAGTCCCATTCCATCTCCTATACCCTAGTCCCATTCCATCTCCTATACCCTAGTCCCATTCCATCTCCTATACCCTAGTCCCATTCCATCTCCTATACCCTAGTCCCATTCCATCTCCTATACCCTAGTCCCATTCCATCTCCTATACCCTAGGGCCTGTCTCTCCTCTACTCCCCTCTCCCATTCCATCTCCTATACCCTAGTCCCATTCCATCTCCTATACCCTAGTCCCATTCCATCTCCTATACCCTAGTCCCATTCCATCTCCTATACCCTAGTCCCATTCCATCTCCTATACCCTAGTCCCATTCCATCTCCTATACCCTAGGGCCTGTCTCTCCTCTACTCCCCTCTCCCATTCCATCTCCTATACCCTAGTCCCATTCCATCTCCTATACCCTAGTCCCATTCCATCTCCTATACCCTAGTCCCATTCCATCTCCTATACCCTAGTCCCATTCCATCTCCTATACCCTAGTCCCATTCCATCTCCTATACCCTAGTCCCATTCCATCTCCTATACCCTAGTCCCATTCCATCTCCTATACCCTAGTCCCATTCCATCTCCTATACCCTAGGGCCTGTCTCTCCTCTACTCCCCTCTCCCATTCCATCTCCTATACCCTAGTCCCATTCCATCTCCTATACCCTAGTCCCATTCCATCTCCTATACCCTAGTCCCATACCATCTCCTATACCCTAGTCCCATTCCATCTCCTATACCCTAGGGCCTGTCTCTCCTCTACTCCCCTCTCCCATTCCATCTCCTATACCCTAGTCCCATTCCATCTCCTATACCCTAGTCCCATTCCATCTCCTATACCCTAGTCCCATTCCATCTCCTATACCCTAGTCCCATTTCATCTCCTATACCCTAGTCCCATTCCATCTCCTATACCCTAGTCCCATTCCATCTCCTATACCCTAGTCCCATTCCATCTCCTATACCCTAGTCCCATTCCATCTCCTATACCCTAGGGCCTGTCTCTCTTCTACTCCCCTCTCCCATTCCATCTCCTATACCCTAGTCCCATTCCATCTCCTATACCCTAGTCCCATTCCATCTCCTATACCCTAGTCCCATTCCATCTCCTATACCCTAGTCCCATTCCATCTCCTATACTCTAGTCCCATTCCATCTCCTATACCCTAGTCCCATTCCATCTCCTATACCCTAGGGCCTGTCTCTCCTCTACTCCCCTCTCCCATTCCATCTCCTATACCCTAGTCCCATTCCATCTCCTATACCCTAGTCCCATTCCATCTCCTATACCCTAGTCCCATTCCATCTCCTATACCCTAGTCCCATTCCATCTCCTATACCCTAGTCCCATTCCATCTCCTATACCCTAGTCCCATTCCATCTCCTATACCCTAGTCCCATTCCATCTCCTATACCCTAGTCCCATTCCATCTCCTATACCCTAGTCCCATTCCATCTCCTTATCCTACAGTGCCTTCTATACCCCCCTCCCATTTTTATTTTTATTTAACCAGGAAAAGCCTATTGAGACACAGAGTCTCTTTTTCAAGGGAGACCTGGCCAAGAAGGCATTAATAATCAATACATTACAGAATTAAAACATACAACAATACAATACAACAACATGATCCAGCCTAAGAAAAAGCATTTACACTCCTCTATAACAGAGTCTCCCATCAATATTTTAAATGAATTCCGTGGCACTAACATCAATAGTGGGAAAAGTACCCAATTGTCCTACTTGAGTAAAAGTAAAGATACCTTAATAGAAAATGGCTCCAGCAGTCTAAAGTGGCACAGCGGTCTAAGGCACTGCATCTCAGTAAAGGCATCACTACAGACCCTGGTTTGATTCCAAGCTGTATCACATCCGGCCATGATTGGGAGTCCCATAGTGCGTCGCACAATTGGCCCAGTGTGGTCTGGATTAGGGTTTGGCCGGGGAAGGCCCAGTGTCGTCTGGATTAGGGTTTGACAGGGGAGGGCCCAGTGTCGTCTGGATTAGGGTTTGGCCGGGGAGGGCCCAGTGTCGTCTGGATTAGGGTTTGACAGGGGAGGGCCCAGTGTCGTCTGGATTAGGGTTTGACAGGGGAAGGCCCAGTGTCGTCTGGATTAGGGTTTGACAGGGGAGGGCCCAGTGTCGTCTGGATTAGGGTTTGGCCGGGGAGGGCCCAGTGTCGTCTGGATTAGGGTTTGGCCGGGGAGGGCCCAGTGTCGTCTGGATTAGGGTTTGACAGGGGAGGGCCCAGTGTCGTCTGGATTAGGGTTTGACAGGGGAGGGCCCAGTGTCGTCTGGATTAGGGTTTTACAGGGTAAGGCCCAGTGTCGTCTGGATTAGGGTTTGGCCGGGGAGGGCCCAGTGTCGTCTGGATTAGGGTTTGGCCGGGGAAGGCCCAGTGTCGTCTGGATTAGGGTTTGGCCGGGGAGGGCCCAGTGTCGTCTGGATTAGGGTTTGGCCGGGGAAGGCCCAGTGTCGTCTGGATTAGGGTTTGGCCGGGGAAGGCCCAGTGTCGTCTGGATTAGGGTTTGGCCGGGGAGGGCCCAGTGTCGTCTGGATTAGGGTTTGGCCGGGGAAGGCCCAGTGTCGTCTGGATTAGGGTTTGGCCGGGGAGGGCCCAGTGTCGTCTGGATTAGGGTTTGACAGGGGAGGGCCCAGTGTCGTCTGGATTAGGGTTTTACAGGGGAAGGCCCAGTGTCGTCTGGATTAGGGTTTGGCCGGGGAGGGCCCAGTGTGGTCTGGATTAGGGTTTGGCCGGGGAAGGCCCAGTGTCGTCTGGATTAGGGTTTGGCCGGGGAAGGCCCAGTGTCGTCTGGATTAGGGTTTGGCCGGGGAAGGCCCAGTGTCGTCTGGATTAGGGTTTGGCCGGGGAAGGCCCAGTGTCGTCTGGATTAGGGTTTGGCAGGGGAAGGCCCAGTGTGGTCTGGATTAGGGTTTGGCCGGGGAAGGCCCAGTGTCGTCTGGATTAGGGTTTGGCAGGGGAAGGCCCAGTGTGGTCTGGATTAGGGTTTGGCCGGGGAAGGCCCAGTGTCGTCTGGATTTGGGTTTGGCCGGGGAAGGTCCAGTGTCGTCTGGATTAGGGTTTGGCCAGGGAAGGCCCAGTGTCGTCTGGATTAGGGTTTGGCCGGGGAAGGCCGTCATTGTAAATAAGAATTTGTTCTTAACTGACTTGCCTGGTTAAATGAAGGTTAAAGAAAAAGAAAATGGTAAAAGTGAAAGTCACACAGTAAAATACTACTTGAGTAAAAGTATTTGCTTTTAAATGCTTTCTCCTATACCCCTTCCCATTCCCTAGGACATTATCCTACACTACTTTCTCCTATACCCCTTCCCATTCCCTAGGGCATTATCCTACAGTACTTTCTCCTATACCCCTTCCCATTCCCTAGGGCATTATCCTACAGTGCTTTCTCCCCTTCCCATTCCCTAGGGCATTATCCTACAGTGCTTTCTCCCCTTCGCATTCCCTAGCGCATTATCCTACAGTGCTTTCTTCCCTTCCCAATCCCTAGCGCATTATCCTACAGTTCTTTCTCCCCTTCCCATTCCCTAGGGCATTATCCTACAGTACTTTCTCCTATATCCCTTTCCATTCCCTAGGGCATTATCCTACAGTACTTTCTCCTATACCCCTTTCCATTCCCTAGGGCATTATCCTACAGTGTTTTCTCCTATACCTCTTTCCATTCCCTAGGGCATTATCCTACAGTACTTTCTCCTATATCCCTTTCCATTCCCTAGGGAATTATCCTACAGTACTTTCTCCTATATCCCTTTCCATTCCCTAGGACATTATCCTACAGTACTTTCTCCTATACCCCTTCCCATTCCCTAGGGTATTATCCTACAGTGTTTTCTCCTATACCCCTTTCCATTCCCTAGGGAATTATCGTACAGTGCTTTCTCCTATACCCATTCCCTAGGGAATTATCCTACAGTGCTTTCTCCTATACCCATTCCCTAGGGCATTATCCTACAGTGCTTTCTCCTATACCCATTCCCTAGAGCATTATCCTACAGTACTTTCTCCTATACCCATTCCCTAGCGCATTATCCTACAGTACATTCTCCTATACCCATTCCCTAGCGCAATATCCTACAGTGCTTTCTCCTATACCCATTCCCTAGCGCATTATCCTACAGTACTTTCTCCTATACCCATTCCCTGGCACATTATCCTACAGTGCTTTCTCCTATACCCATTCCCTAGCGCATTATCCTACAGTGCTTTCTCCTATACCCCTTCCCTAGGGCATTATCCTACAGTACTTTCTCCTATACCCATTCCCTAGCGCATTATCCTACAGTGCTTTCTCCTATACCCATTCCCTAGGGCATTATCCTACAGTACTTTCTCCTAGACCCATTCCCTAGTGCATTATCCTACAGTACTTTCTCCTAGACCCATTCCCTAGCGCACTATCCTACAGTACTTTCTCCTAGACCCATTCCCTAGGGCATTATCCTACAGTACTTTCTCCTATACTCTATACAATCTGAAAAGATTGTCAGTGTTTCGAGCTCCAGTCTTTTTCTGGATGTAACCGTGTAACCATTGATTTCTTGTTAAGCTAATATTTAACCCGTCAATGCTGTTTTTCTCTTGGCAGTATAACTGACTACATTTGAAGGTTTTATGTGTTTCTGATGGAAAAACCTACGAGAGGACAAGGAAGAATAATATGATTCAAATAGACAGGAAGTAGAAATTGCCTTTATTGTTTACCATAACACACATCATACACTATCATACAGCACGTTATTAAAACAGGACTAACCTAACTGAAGTTCTCAATGGTGATGTAATAAGGACTTGTCAATCAATGGTGATGTAATAAGGACTTGTCAATCAATGGTGATGTAATAAGGACTTGTCAATGGTGATGTAATAATGACTTGTCAATCAATAGTGATGTAATAATGACTTGTCAATAGTGATGTAATAATGACTTGTCAATGGTGATGTAATAATGACTTGTCAATGGTGATGTAATAATGACTTGTCAATGGTGATGTAATAATGACTTGTCAATGGTGATGTAATAATGGCTTGTCAATAGTGATGTAATAATGACTTGTCAATAGTGATGTAATAATGACTTGTCAATGGTGATGTAATAATGACTTGTCAATGGTGATGTAATAATGACTTGTCAATGGTGATGTAATAATGACTTGTCAATAGTGATGTAATAATGACTTGTCAATGGTGATGTAATAATGACTTGTCAATAGTGATGTAATAATGACTTGTCAGTGGTGACGTAATAATGACTTGTCAATGGTGATGTAATAATGGCTTGTCAATGGTGATGACATCTTGTTCTGTCTCTCCTCCAGCTGACTATGAGGACTGGTTTCACCATCACTGACTTCTGAAGCTTCGGTTTTGACACTGGGATAGGGTATATTTTACACTTTCCCTCATTGGTGCTGAGAATAGCTGGCCACTGTGACTCCCTTTTCTGTGTGTGTGAGAGAGAGTGAGACCAAGGGAGAGATTATTTGAAAAGAAGAGGAAGAAATGTGAGTGCAGGAAAGAGTGATATGATCCCTTAGCATATCAAAGCCAAGGACACACAAAACCACATCTCGTTAGTTTGAGCAATGCTTTTAGATTTATTTGACAGAATATTACAGTAGTGCTATAACCCTTCACACAACCTCTATAACCCTTCACACAGTTGCTATAAGCCTTCCCTTTGCCCTTATGTAGACAAGATGGGCAGTGAGCTGAGACATGCTCTGTAATGAACCTCAAAGCAATGTGGAAAAAACACTAGACTAGGACTCATATTTATATTATTATTTACAAATCATGTTCAATTACAACATTTTGATATCTGTCTATTTCAAAAGACACTGCTTTTGGTCACGAAAACGTGTTTATTGTTATTCCATTATTTTCTCATCAATAAATAACTGTTCTCCAGTATAGCTGTCTTGAGTGCCGTCTCTTTAGTAACATAGGGAGAGAGAGGGAGACGGGGAGAGAGGGAGAGAGAGGGACACGGGGAGAGAGGGGGAGAGAGGGAGAGAGAGGGACACGGGGAGAGAGAGGGACACGGGGAGAGAGGGAGAGAGAGGGACACAGGGAGTAGTGTCACAGACCATTAGAGTGACGTGTTTTATGGAATAATAAAGGTCAACCACTGGTCCACTAGTGTTCAAGCTCAGGTCAGAGGAAGTACAACAATGCTGACCTGAATCCCAAAACATCTTAAACCTCTGCCCCCACCTTCCCCCAGTCAGCCAGCCAGCCAGTCAGCCAGTCAGCCAGTCAGCCAGCCAGCCAGCCAGCCAGTCAGCCAGCCAGCCAGCCAGCCAGTCAGTCAGGGAGGGAGCGTCGCTATGTGAAGGGTAAAGGAATACGTATATGTGAGATGTTTGAGCTGGTTGTCCAGGGAAACAGGGATTGGGGTGGCGGGGGGGTTGTCTGACAGTAGGAGTTGTGTCGGGGTACATTGGCGTTGGGTGTAGTGAGGATGTGAGTGGGGGACTGGTCTGGCCTTCAGGGGGATAATTGGATTTGTGGGTCCCCTCTCCAGTACAGAGGGATTTGGGGGTCCCCTCTCTCTGCCAGGGATATAAAGGAAGTTGTGCTTGCTGGTAACAGTTTGGGTTTTGTCCCCTGAGTCTCCCCAGGGAGACTGACTGTTTACCTTCACCCTGCCATGTTCACATACTAATCAGGGGGTACAGGGGCTAGGAGCTAGTGTTACTAATCAGGGGGTACAGGGGCTAGGAGCTAGTGTTACTAATCAGGGGGTACAGGGGCTAGGAGCTAGTGTTACTAATCAGGGGGTACAGGGGCTAGGAGCTAGTGTTACTAATCAGGGGGTACAGGGGCTAGGAGCTAGTGTTACTAAGTGCACCACAATGTCTGCTAAGGCCTTTCGTACTGTGTATAGTGTGTGTGTTGGGAAGTACGTGTAGCTTTGTTGGAGTGAGAACATACAGACAACTGACACACACACATACACACACATACATAAACACACACACACACACTCCCCATACGAGATGCATGTTACACACACTTCAACACAAACACTCACACATTCACAAACTACAACTGCCACATGGAGTGTTTGGGTGGTAATAAGGTAGTCCCGCTCCGGGGGGCAGTAGATAGAAGGGGAAGGACAATATAGATATACAGCAGTTATACTAGAGATCTCTGCTCCTTGTCTCTAGTACAGGTTAGTCTGTATAGATATACAGTAATTATACTAGAGATCTCTGCTCCTTGTCTCTAGTACAGGTTAGTCTGTATAGATATACAGTAATTATACTAGAGATCTCTGCTCCTTGTCTCTAGTACAGGTTAGTCTGTATAGATATACAGTAATTATACTAGAGATCTCTGCTCCTTGTCTCTAGTACAGGTTAGTCTGTATAGATATACAGTAATTATACTAGAGATCTCTGCTCCTTGTCTCTAGTACAGGTTAGTCTGTATAGATATACAGTAATTATACTAGAGATCTCTGCTCCTTGTCTCTAGTACAGGTTAGTCTTGAGAGCATTGGGTTTCCGGTGGAAGGAGGAGAGCACGCCAGCGAAAGGCCCTGTCATACTGTCTGCCGGCTGCCACGCCTTCAGCAGCTCTGGAGCCTGGGCTGCGGTTTGGGCCATTCCTGGGTGGGCGGGGCCTAGGCTGGGCCAGACAGGGGGTTTGAGCCCCTGCAGAACGGGGGAGCTGGAAGTGTTAGCGTAGCCACTGTTAGCAGGGGCGGGGCTGGGGCTGAGGCTGGCGGGGCTACCCATGTTCCCATTGGCTGAGCCGGGCAGCGAGGCGGTGCTGTCAGGGGTGGGACTGCAGGTGGACTCTTTTGATTCGTCGTCATCCGAGGAAGATCTGGGCTCGCCCTTTTTACCCCCGGTACAGCCATTGTTCCCTCCTGGGCCCCCGGTCCCGTTACCAGATTTAGAGTTGGCCGCACGCTCCACCTTACGGAACTTAGCCCTCCGGTTCTGGAACCACACCTGATGCAGACAGACGATATAGTTTAGTCTCATTGAAAATTATAAACATACAACCAGAGGAAAACGGCAAAAAAAAGAACTACACATAAAAATACATACTATCTCTAGAATAAAACTCACATGAAGGATGCATAGATTACAATTTGGTAGATTGCAATACTTTTGACAGTAATTGGTTGCATCTCTAAGAAAAATACATGATGGTGTAGACCCATACATTTATGATTTAAAAAAAATCTAATGTGAATTCATTCTATTGTGAATTCGTATTTTTCATCAGACCACTGGACTCACCTGTACTCGCGCCTCAGTAAGGTCGATCTTGAGTGCAAGCTCCTCGCGCGTGTAGATGTCGGGATAGTGGGTCTCTGCGAACACGCGCTCCAGCTCCTTCAGCTGTGAGCTCGTGAAGGTGGTCCTTATGCGCCGCTGTTTCCGCTTCTCGTTCAAACCAGAAGGGTCCGAGAAGAACTTATATGGAACTGCGGAGTCAACCAATCACAATAAAAACCAATTCATTATTTAAATTAAGTATGGTATCAGAACAAAATAGATATGTTGTAAATCCTAAACTCTGTATTTATTTTATTTTAGGCGTTTTTCGATAGACTATGTTTTGGAGTTGATTTTGTCTGATCTGGTAGGTTATAGGCTATAGCTTGACGATTTTTTCCCCGGGAGAATAAAAGTTTTTAATGTACTTGATCAATCCAACTAAGGGTATTTAACCTACAAGTAGGATAGATGAATATCGTGGTTCCCATATTGATATCATTTATTATTCTGAATTCGTTTTATTGATGTTTCTCTTTTGCTTTAGTCTATGGCAATGATAGGGAAATAAAATAATAAAAAAATATCTGATTATATTTATGCAGTTACCTAGTTGTAATTATACCATGAACTAACCTAAATAATTTGTCATTTGATCAAATTTGCCTAAGCTAAACATGGAATAACAGAATGTGATAGGCTATCAACAAGGGCATCACATAAAATGTTGTGATAGACTTACCACCAACCAGTTTCATTCAAATTGATTTTAAAAGTATTCAAATTAATAGTTTAATACTTTTCATTAGAGACAGATATTCTGGAATAAATCATTGTTTTTGTTTCCCAGAGAGAGAGCGAGCGAGAGCCTTCATGTGCGAGCGAGAGCCTTCATGTGCCTTCATTGGAGCTGCAATTAAAGCATTTAAAAAAAATATTAGCTCATCCAAAAAGTGTGTGGTAATTCGCTTGGTCTGGATATAAACTGTGAAATAATCACGTTTTAGGAGCAGCAGCAGGTGTACGCTTTTCGAATAAGATGGCATAGCCTGCACTATTCAACCATTTGTTGACAAAAAGGACGTTTTTATTAGTTGTAGGACTATTAGTAGTTGCAAAACAACTTTTTATGCTGTTAATTTACGTTTTGGTTTATTATAAATATTGAATTGTTATTATAAGACAGTAGTTGACATATTATTATTGTTACTAAGTAGGCTATTGTTTGTTTGTTTCGTTTTTTTTTTTTTTTGGACACTTGAAAACGAGATGGTGCATCTCAAGAGATTTCATCCTGCAAAATGTTTAATAAATCAATATATTTGCATGTTCAAACATAATGACATAAATCATAAAAATGGAAATGTATGGCAATGTAGCAAAAAACAAACATTTGAATTGCGCAGTCAAATCATGACAACATAACGAAATGTACAAATATACAATTATGGATAAAATACATTTAATTGAATAAACAAATTACACATGTTATTATTTGATAATACAGATATATTTGTCCTCTAACGAATTTTACACTGATGGAATTACCCCATGCCAACGAACATAAAATTAACAGGTATGAGAATATGAAACAGAATATCTATAATTTCGATTGATTTGGTTTTCAGTAATCAAATCAAATGTCTTACCTTCTTCGATTAGCCTAGTTGGCATAATCAAATTTTAAAAAATACATTTTACGCACGTATTTTAAATAAAAACCAGACGCTTTAAGTATAGTCAACATCCCCAGACATTTGCAGCTGGAGATGAAACACTGTAGTGTTTCATCTGCATGCCTGATTTCCCGCCCATGCCCTCTGCGTGCTCTTACCTGTGGAATAGGGTGTGGGCTGGTGCTCGCGCAGGGACCCCAGTGTGCAGTTCGCGGTGCTGAGGGGCGCGCAGCCCGGGTTGGCACCGAACCCGGTCCGGATCGGGTTGTACTGGAACGAGCTGGCCTGGCTGCAGGAGCTGAAGTCCGCGTAGGCCGATGCCTCCATGGCCGCCATGCACGAGTCATATGAGTTCAGGTAGGAGTAATCCATTTTATACATGGAGACGCGAGAACGACAACTCTGGGAGAGCGCTTGATGAAATGTACTTCTCAGGATTCGAGAGGAATTAAAACGTTGAAGCTGGAAAAACACCACAGAATGAGTAACAGTTTTTCTAATTTCTCCAAGGACCAGGTTAAGATCCCCGAGTTAGCAGCCCCTCTCTCCAATTTGGTTTTCTTGTTTTCAGTCAAAGCAGGGTGTTCTTTGACTATATATTTATTTCTTCATGTGGTTCTCTCTTCCTTGACAGCAATATTCCTGAAATATCTTTCTTTCTTTTCTCTCTCAGTATCAGTAGCTTCCTCTTCCATCCACATCAGCTTCTCTCTCGATCCCTGCCTGACCACCTCGCTTTGCGCTCCGTATGACAGCGCACCGGCCAGCTCGCGCAGTGTTTATAATAAACTTGGCAGTCCGCGAGACAATAGCGAGGCGGTGGTCTCTTTCCATGACAATGTCTCGAGAGTCTATTGGGGGGCATCGCGCACGGCCAGCCCCCTCCCACTACTCATGCATTACTAATGCGCGCGAAGTTAACCCCCTCAGCCAGACGTCTTTATGCAAGAAAAACTCCTGATATGATTCTGATTTCTGGAATTAAATATTTTATTTGATGTTGTTCGAGATGTCGCCTTTCTCTCAGTGTAAGAGTGATAGCCTATGTATGGGGCTTGTGTGTCATCTCAGAATGTCTGACTATAGAACCAAACTAAACGCGTTTCAATCTGTGGCTCCCATGGAAAGATTTCATAAACGCATTGACTCCCCATAAATTGGTTTAAAGTTATTGTTCAGTGGCATCCAACGTGATATGAAACACACTGGTTGGTACGCGCCTCTTGGGTCATAAGCGTATAATGCCAACCGTGGTTATAGCACAATGTCAGCATCTCCTCACAATCCGGGCTGAAATGGAAGTGAGCACTAAATCGATTAAACTTTATTAAATACATTAATTATCAGATGCATACATAACCTCGATTATCCTCTCTGCTTTCTCTAGGTCTGTAATTCAACAGTTTATGAAATGAAGAGGTTTTTCGTTAGAGGAAAATAGCCTATATATATCATACAACCCCTTGGAGCTTGTGTCGTTAAATTAACCGTTTTACACGCGTGCGAAATTGATTATGGGTGTGTGGCCACTGGCCCTGTGTGAGTATGTGTTTGTGTGTGTGTGTGTAATAATATAATACGGTTTTATATGTAAAAGAGCGGCTCTCGATAGACACAGAGGGCTCTTCTCGTATTATCACCGCTTGACCAGTGGCCTGTCTAATGCCATTACAACACACCGCCCTGCCATGTTTACATCCCATTGAATCGCATCTTGTTGTGTCAGGACTGGGGTTTCTCCGCGCACAATAAGTCTCCAACAACATCAATAACGTCGGTACATTTCTAGAAAATGTATGTTGTCTGAACGCATGGCACACGGTGGAGCCAGCCAGGGCGCGCGGTCAAGCCCCGTTCCCATGCAGGGAGTTGTCTTGCGTTAGAAGGACGGGGAGCACCGGGAGAGAATGGTCGTTCATATTTATCAACGATATCAATTATACATTATAAACTGTGTGGTTTTAATGCCGATTGGCTGAAAGCCGTGGTATATCAGACCGTATTCCACGGGTATGACAAAACATTTATTTTAACTGCTCTAATTATATTGGTAACCAGTAGCGATAAGGCACCTCGGGGGTTTGCGATATATGGTCAATATACCACGGCTAAGGGCTGTGTCTGCCTCATGCATAAGAACAGCCCTTAGCCGTGGTATAATGGACAAATACCACACACCCTTGGGCCTTAATGCTTAATTATAAAACAACAACAACGCAATCTTGTAGGCCTATAAAATAATATACAATACAATAAATATCTGGCTATATTATAATAATAACATGGAGTCACAATAGTCATCAGTTCATTTTCGTTTCTGTCTCTGCTTTTCAAAGCTTAAAGGAGAATGGAAACACTTTAGGAAGTGAATCCAATATGGCGATTTACAGTTACAGTTACAGTTAGCTGGAGTTCTAAATCCTAGTATTTCCATTCCCCTTTAATCATGGTCATTTTCATGGACTCGTGAACTCATGTTTAATCTCTTGTATGTTTCATCTCCCCGTTGTCTCAATGAATGTGTATATTATGCATGTCGATAGACCTAAAGGCCTATGGGCACACGTTGACTTGTTTTGTGTTGTACATGGGACTGGTTTTGTTGCTGTGTTTTGATTTCTTGCTCGGGTGGTTATTGTAAACCTACAGGCTCATAACTTGCAGGTTAAATAAAAAAATACAAATATGCCTACATTTCAATCAAGGCTAATAGCTTACTCACTTTCCCTTCAACATATATCCATATCCTCTCAATACCGGTGTTGTTACGTTAAGCTTCTCTAAAAGGCTACCACTAACTTTCCATTAAAAAAATATTGTCAACTTCAATGTAATATAACAAGTTGTTGTTTCAACACTGTATGCCACCTCGTGCTGTTTCAGCTTAATCAGTTTACTCCAGTTAATCAACTATTTAACGAATTATCTAAACAAAATGTCCGATACATATTTTCACATATGCCTAACTGGTGTGTGATATTTTCTGAAGCATAATTTCGGTTTGATCTGTATTCTATGTGTCTGTCATTTTGCAGGTATTTTGGGTGCCCAGGTTCCAATGATTCGATTTGCTCTCCTATTCCACGAGCTCAACAAAGGGTTTTGCTGCCCTTGGGGCGAGCCGGACCCAGAATCATAACCGGGGCCCATGTACTCCCCCCCCCCCCCCCCCCCTCTCCTCTTTTCCACCACCGACCTGGCACCACTAGTCATAGAACTGTCGCATGCTCTGACTCTAACCCGGTTAGACACGGGCCGCCTCGAGCGGGGCGTCACGGTGCATTTAGGTAATTCGGGATTGAATGGCTGGTGCGCGGACGGTACCCCATCGTGCCACCGTCCCTCATCCATCACCTTGTAAATCATATGCACGCACTAGCTCTATCCCCAAAATGTATACGATGCACTCACGTTACAGGCCTAATGCCTTCACAGAGGAAAGGAAATAGGCCTATACATAAATACAAAACGTGTTAAAGCGACACACACTTTCATCTGAGTTTTTACAACAACAAGTGCATGGCAGCCGCCCGTCCACACTATAGTGTTCTACCTGCTGTTTCATGGGCCGTTTCAGCACCGTGTCTGGTTCAATAAAATGCTCTAAATGAAGGTTAAAATAAAGCAGGTGAATGTGGCAGACCACTGGCCGTTCGGTTCTCACACTCAGGCCTCCTGATTGCGCTAGACTTGGATGGAGCTAGTGAAATAACCTCTCCAATTCATACGATGGATGCAAGGATTGCAGTCCATGAAATCAAAATGGTTTTAAACGTATTTACATTTATTGGCAACACTCTTAGAAAACATTAGGTTATGGATGGTGACAAAAAGGGTTCTCTACTTGCTTCATATATGGCACCCCTAAAGGTTCTATATAGAACCGAAATTGGTTCCATAAAAAACCCTATATTAAAGCCAAGGGTTCTATATGGAACCAATTTTGGTTCAATGAAATGTAACCCCTTGGTTCTGATCAAAGAACCCTACACTTTAAGGGTGCCATATATGAAGCAAGCATAGAACCCTTTTTGGTTCTATCTAGAACCTTTTTTTTCCTAAGAGTATAGCCTACTTCATTCAATTTGATAAAACATAGACAATTTTACAGGTTCATTTACAGCCCATTCTTCATAACTTATAGATCTATCCTTCAACAATCATATAATCATTATAAATGACCATTATAGACAACTCTAAATAGCCTACACCAAACGGTATCCTGACAGATGTAGGCCTATACACTTCAATTCAAACAGAGGTAATATAAATATAATTGCATGTATAGGCTAGACTACATGCACTGACTAAAAGTAGCCAACGAATTTTCCTTCAACAATTGTCTCGGAATATGGGATATGTGCAATGCATCAGTGGGTTATACTTATAATACTTACAATGGCTTACATTCGATACCAACTCTGCAATAAAAATATGAATCATTGACCTTATAGTTAATTGGAGCAGGCTTAGTTCTTCTGCTTGTGTTTTTCCATGGTGCTGAAAATGGGTTTGGTAGCCTCCGCGTTTCAGCACCAAATCCCCTGACAACAGCCATGCTCATGATCTATCTGTATAACCTGAAATTCCTGATATTGAAGTAAAATGCTCTTGATTATTTATCATTTTAATGGTGTCCATATAAGAGTGAAGCCAAATAAATACAAAAATCACACAATGAACAATACTCTATTCTAATATATTAGATTCAGAAAAAAAGAGTTGACGACACTAAATTACAAATTTACCAATTGGCTATTTGGCCGTTAATTTGCCTGGTAATTAATGAAAAAAAAAAAGGAAATGTCTAGGTCTATATCAAATAGCTATCGAAATAATTCATTAGGGCCTATCGCCTGTAATAAGTATGGCTTCAACAACAGAACTGAAAATAGCCATATTGGTTAGGCTACCATGACTCCATGATAGACCAGATAGAAGACATTACAGCTTCATCACGAGGTTCTAATCACCCTCTTTGGGACTGGTCGGGATTCTGCTCTTGTGATGGATCGGTTAGACTCTCTTTTGATTGACACCCCTGCGCGTTCCATACCACCACCGCATGCCCCGGGACAGATACCGTCTCGGCCCCCCGCACGGCCTTTCTCTGAACCCGGTACATATCCATCCCATCCTTTACTGATCCCTAATTCTCCCCTCAGTCTCCCCTTTCTCCATCGCTCCATCCATCTCCCTTCTCCCCATCTATCCATCACAGCGGCACCAGTATCCCCCAGTCTCATCAATCTTCCCTCTACCCTCTCACCCACCCGCTTCATTAGCCCAATCTGCATTCACCGGCTATCGGTCTTACCGCCCCGTCCACCGTACCGGCCAGGAGACAACCCCCGCTCTAATCGGAGGACCATCGGAAACGATTACCATCAGAGGGATGGGGAAAGCGAAACCAAAACCAACGGGAGTTAAATTAGCCTGTGGGAGACCTGCCCCATTTTCGTTCAAATAAGTAATGTTTGATTGCGAGTCAAAAATACAGATTTATTAGTTTACATGGGACTACCAAATATGAATTATCTAGCCTACAAGACCCATGTGCTTCAGCAGGGAATCTAGGCCTATGAGAAGTTAAGACACATTTGGGAGTAGGAATGTGGCAATTTGGGGAAAGCATTAGAATATTCCCTGACTCTGATCCCTCTCCCTGTCACTCCAGGGTCGTGAAGAACCTCTTGTGGCTATTGTTGCCGCCTCTGTTGACTCAGACGTCATGAATGCGAAAGGCCACCGTTACAGTTTCCGTTAAATCGCCCATGAATTTAAAAGTCCAAATTTAAACCTCGTGCGCCCACTCAGGCCCCCGGCTCGAGGGTATTAGCCCGGATTAACGGGTCCTGAGACAAACACGCCGCGAGGCCGCTTTGGCTCTTTGAAGGGATAAAGTTTTAACGTTTAAACTCTCGAGTGAAGGTCGCTGTTCTTTTGCGCCGCAATGGGAAACAAGCGACGGACATTTAACTTTGGAAACAGTTTTAACTTTAACAGCAAACTCACCTTTGAACCCGAGAGACTGGACCACCACACAATAGACGGCCCACAGGACCCTGACTACTGTTGCGAGGAGCAGTTCAGCAATGTCACCAATAATGGAACTTTTTAGGGAGTTTAAAATCAGACATCAGCTGTAGCCTAATCTATATATACTGTATAGTCTAATGGTTTAGGCCTATGCAGGACCTATGGACTTTTTGTCCATTGCCATCTGTCAATTTGGAGTCATCAATTTACTGACAGAAATGTCCTTTCATAGGCTATATACACAATAAGGAGATTGGATGAATTCAAATTCAGTAATGAAAACTTTGGTCTTTAAAATTTAGGCTAAAGGCACATAATCATTAATGTCACTAGACATGGGGTTGAAGCACGAGCGCACCCACTTGGCAGCTAACATGCCTTTAATTTTGTAATAAAAAAAAAATGTAACCTTTACTTAACTAGGCAAGTCAGTTAAGAACAAATAATTATTTACAATGAAGGCCTACCTGGGCCAAACCCGGACCACGCTGGGCCAATTGTGCGCTGCCCTATGGGACTCCCAATCACGACCTGGATGTGATGCAGCCTTTACTCAGAGAGACAAATTATGTAAAGCAACGCATCACACTGTAAAACCAAGTGTTTAGGATCTGAACACATGGAATTTAAATGAAAACTAGTCATAGTGTTTAGATTGTCAAAACCAGAACATGTCTATTCACTGGAACACTTTTTAAACACATGAACATGTTTATTCAGCACAATGTGTTTAGGTTTTAAACACAACACTGGGGGGGTTGTTTTAACACTGTAGGTTGAAAAAAAATATTTCCATATTTCCCAGCATGGCTTTTGAGTGAATGAGAGAGATACCCACCCATGACTGTGTTTGTTAGTGACAGAGACATGTTTGTTGCATTCAATAATTTATTTTCCTGAAGCGTTCTGAAAGTGACTGCCAAAGGGAATGTATTTCATTTAAAAGTAAACCCGTTATAACCACATATTAGACATGTCACAAGGCCTTTACTTATGGCCTAGTTATCCTCAACGTTGTCATCTGAAAATCCTGGCTCATGGGCCACATCAGACCTGCATGTCACAATATGCCGGTTTGTGAAGTGATTAGTAATTCCCATCGGAATCCAATCAGATGGATGATATCCAAGAATTAAAATATTTTATCACCCACAACCCGCGCTCAGAAAGATTGCTATGGAGTGGTGAGGAGGAGGTGTCTTCTATGTCAGGAACCGACTTCACCATTCATTTCCTGTATTTTCTGTTCACTCAAACATTGTTTTAAGCTTTCTTTAACTATTGACAGTTACATCTGATTTCGGGATTGGATATCGATTCGCTCTCCTTAAATATTTGTCACCTGATGTATTCGTTTCAGTCTTTTAATTGTTTAATCATACTTTTTGCAGCCAGCTCCTGATATCAGGGCATAAAAACTACAATCTGTGTCCTGAATTAGCCTGGTGTGCATATGCACCCAGCTATATCTGGTCCCAAGCTTGTTTTCCCCGGTTTTCCATGAACTAGCTGGCTAACTGAACTATGCTAGTTTTGAAGTTGAGGGTGCAGTATTTATGAAGTTTGGCAATGGGGAAGAAAACTCTGTTGCTAGTTATACAATCATGTAACTAAGGAATTCACTGGAAAGAAACTTGAAAATTATTAAGACAACCGTGGCAAAAGATATCATAGCGGATCCAAGTTCAGTTTTGAGATCCACCGGCGTCATTGGCATAGGGTTAGCTGGACGTTTCTGACTGGTCTTAGAACTGTGATAACGGGCAGCCTCTCCCCGTTAGGCTCAATGGGATATGCAGTGGTTTTGCCAACACAGCCAGAAATGTACTCAGTCTTGTACCCTTAACCTTTTTTAAACTGACTATACTATTTGTTGATTAAATCTGACTTTATTGGAATAATGAGTAATCCAGGAATGTCACAAGTTAATTGACACGAGAAAACTTGTGAACATAGCAACTACAGAGCACCAATGGCTACAATGAATGGCTAAATGACTTCCGGACACAAAGGGTCCACTGAGCTCCTTATCCTCCTCACCACTCTGAGGTGAAGGATTTAAGAAACAACAACAAAAACAACGGTTACAATAAGACCAAACCCATAGAGATTGGATTAGTTTAGAAAAATGTAAGTTATTTATCTTTGTATAGTATAAGATCAATTCATCAATCAATGTGCATGGGGCAACATAGATATTAATACAAACTATTCTAAAAAAAAAAAAACTGCAACAAAGCATGCTGGGAAATATGATAATGAGGCCCCTCCCACAGAAATGAACTCAACACTGTTCAGTTGTGCTGAAATGTAGGTCAGGTGGCAGACATTCCTAGTACTGATCTGAAGAAAAGGCGTAGAAAGTCACACATTTCTATCGTCTAAATGCATTCTAAACAGGACAATGGGTAAATTAACACTAGTGTTTAGAATCGGAACACTTAGGAGATATAGGTGTTCTCCTGGTTGGAAACTGACTGGAAAGAACTGACTATCATGTTTAATATTGTATTCTAAATGCCTGAGTTTAATAAGATGAGAGCACTTATTGGTAAAAATCACTGTGGAAGTCAAGCCCCCCCAAAAAAGCCATATTACATCATATGTGTTGTGATAATTGCGTTGTTTTCTCTATAACCTGTTAATTCATATGCCTTGCGACCGTGATATATAGGCCTAAAGGCAGAGACAATAAGAGGAGACAATTCAACCACACCCAGTGAAGTCCACAAAGCATATTGCATGTACAGTAACAGACAGTTAGTGACCTACAACATGGTCAAGTAAGTTAATGTTTCCAACATTTTCAGACCACTAAATAACTATTGATATAGAAGCACAGAGAGTAACAGCAAGTCTCAAAGAAAACAGGTGCTGCCTCCACTATTCCAGCATCATTTACACTTCAACATTTCATTATCATCAACATAACCTCTGTCTAGACTAATACAGTGACAACTAAAAGATACCAAAAACTATTTAGTCCCATCAATATAAGCTAAATATGACATGGCTGTCCATGGTTCTGATTTCTGTGTGTGTGTGTGTGTGTGTGTGTTCGTGCAAGTAGAAAAACATGTTGACTCACCCTACTTGTAGAGAAACGTCATCCTCCTCTCTTTCATGTTGACAAAATGGTCACACTGTCATAGAGAACTTTCATTTTTTGTTGTCCTAGGTTACCTGGCTAAAATTCTTGCTCGCTAGCCAAACTCCCATTCATGGGCAACGTTAGCTAGTTAACATGAGCCTTCTACATCTAGCTACATATTGTACTTCCATCCTCACTGGCCAGGGGCACAACAATGTATGAATTAATAGTTGGATCAGAATTGCCCTTATTATCATTGGCTAGTAACGAGAATGAAGTAAAACCACAAGTCCAAATCCCTAATTCCATCCATGGCTAACTTAGGAAAGGGGCAAGATGCAACAATTCAAGTTTTTCTGTCAATGATGTATGCTCTCAATGGGATTTGATAGGAGTGACGCCAAAATCCAAGCTGGGTTGAGCTCGCTAAATTTACCTCAACGTTGATTGGCTAATTTTATATACTTTTTTATCAAGGGAGGCCAAATGCTCGCTGGCTTCCCTTGCATTCAATGCTACGGGCGGCAACAATGCTCATTTGCTCGGATGCTTTCTCCCGGGAGATACTTTTGGTCATGTAGTGTATGTGGACACCTACTCGTCGAACATCTCATTCCAAAATAATGGGCATTAATATGGAGTTGGTCCCCACTTTGCTGCTATAACAGTATTCACTCTTCTGGGAAGGCTTTCCACCAGATTTTAGAACATTGCTGGGGGAACTTGCTTCCATTCAGCCACAAGAGCATTGGTGAGTGTACTGGCACTGATGTTGGGATCATAGGCCTGGCTCGCAGTCGGTGTTCCAATTCATCCCAAAGGTGTTCGACGGGGTTGAGGTCAGGGCTCTGTGCAGGCCAGTCAAGTTTTCCACAATGATCTCAACAAACCATTTCTGTATGGACCTTGCTTTTTGCACAGCGGAATTGTTATGCTGAAACAGGAAAGGGCCTCCCCCAAACTGTTGCCACAAAGTTGGAAGCACAGAATTGTCTAGAATGTAATTGTATGCTGTAGCGTTAAGATTTCCCTTCATTGGAACTAAGGGTCCAAGCCCGAACCATGAAAAACAGCACCAGACCGTGATTCCTCATCCACCAAACTTTGCAGTTGGCACTATGCATTGGGGCAGCATTTTCCTGGCATCTGCCAAACCCAGAATCGTCCAGCCGACGCTTGGCATTGAGCATGGAGATCTTAGACTTGTGTGCGGCTGCTCGGCCATGTAAACCCATAACATGAAGCTCCAGGAGGAACAGGTAGTGAGTGTTGAGACCGAGAACAGATTACTTTTACGCGTTTCAGGAACCCGGCTGTCCCATTCTGTGGGCTTGTGTGGTCTACCACTTCAAAGCTGAGACATTGCTGCTCCTAGATGTTTCCACTTCACAATAACAGCACTTGCAGTTGACCGGCAGCTCTAGCAGGGCAGAAGCTTTACGAACTGAAGTGTTTGAAAGGTGGCACCCTATGAAGGTGCCATGTTGAAAGTCACTGAGCTCTTCAGTAAGACAATTATACTGCCAATGTGCTATGGAGATTGCATGGCGGTGTGCTCGATTTTATACACCTGTCAGCAACGGGTGTGGCTGAAATAGCCGAATTTACTGATTTTGAAGGTGTGTCCACATACATTCAGCCTTTTTTGTAACTTTTTTTGGGAAGCCTGGCTTTCCTTGGCATCGGTGAATATATACCACTGGACAGTGCATGTGCTCCATGAAATAGTAGGCCTTACATTATTTTCATTTTATTATTTATGCTATTCACGTCTAGCCTATCCAACTACCGCAATGGACTAAATTAGCCCAATGGACCCATCTGAAAAATGCTTTTTAGGATAAAAACCAGACCAACGGTCCCAAGAGAAAACACACACACACACACACACACACACATACACAGCTGGAGGAGCTGCGATGGCCGCGCGCAGGAGAGCTTCTCAAAACACGCTAATTAGATCTCGAGCTCTGGCCCCGCGCTCTGAAAGCAGGCCGGCGGCGGGGCGCGCGGAGCTGTGGAAAGTTAATTGAATTAAATCCCCTCTAAACTAATTAGACTGCAATCTGCCACGCGAGCTGTCCCTGAGCAAGGTTCGAATTAGGGAGAATGGATTTGTTCCTTTCTTTAGGAGAAGGGGGCAGACTGGCTGTGTTTTGGGGGTATTTTATTCCCTTTTATGATAATTCTCCCGTTGGGACCGGGGAGAGCGTGCTTAACCGTATGGGGTTTGCCAGCTTGCATCTGGAGATGCTCTGGTCCGCGTCTCGAGCTAACCCTCGCGCCCTGCTTACTGTCACCAAGTCAGGAAGAAGACTGTACCCCCGAGCGTACAGTGATGAGGAGAGGGTAGCCTCTCTATTGTCAATATCAGAATATCAACAATTTCTCTCCCATAGGTTCGTTATGTGATGTAATTGCCCTAAATGAACGTCTTCCACACCTGCTGCGTTGACTTCCATGCCCCTGAGGTTATATTCATTTAGGCAGATCTCGATGTCTCGTATTGAGCCTCTTTCTCCCTCGGTCTGCATGGGATGGAATGAGGATGAGCTAAACGCGGAGTAATGGCGGATCGATCCATGCCTGCTTTCTGAGAGACCTCGGGGGAGAAAAAAAGAGAAAGGAGAGAGATGAGAGGAGAGGAGAGGGGGAGACGGGCAGGGGAGGAGAACATGGATGAAAATGCCCCGTTAAGAGCGTGGCCAGATATGATAATGGTGCGCGAGGCTATCAGAGCTCTGAGTGATGTGCGCGGGCCGCGCTGAGTGCTCACGAGACAGTCATCATCACCCACCTCCTTGCGCTGTTGCATCGCGAGGCAGGCACCAACGACATAAGTATAAAATTGATATTAAATCAAATAAATTATAGTTATACACTTAGAAAAAATGTGCTATCCAGAACCTACATGGGTTCTTCGGCTGCCCCCATAGATAACCCTTTGAAGAACCCTTTTTTGGTTCCAGGCAGAACCTTTTTGGTTCCAGGTACACTTTTTGGTTTTATGAAGACCCCTTTCCACAGAGGGTTCTTGTTAGAACCCAAACGTGTTTTACCTGTAACCAAAAAGGGTTCTCCTATGGGAACAGCTGAAGAAACCTTTTGGAACCCTTTTTTTCTAAGAGTGTAATGGAAAGATAAAACATCAAGTAGACTTTGCATAATGCAATAATGGGGTTAGCAACAGGTGACATAGGCTACATGTGTGTGGTTGTGTTTATGTGTGGTTGTTTTTATGTGTGGTTGTTTTTGTGTGTGTTTGTGTGTGAGTGGAGATGGTAAAGTATAATTAAATAGGAATGTGTATGTATGGAGAAAGCAGTGTGTGTGTGTGTGTGTGTGCGTGCGTGCGTGTGTGTGTGGGCACGTTCTGTGAGGCAGAGTTGAGAGTTGTAGTGTGAAGGTGAATCCTCAGTAGCCTAAACATTCAGTCTCTCTACTCCAACCCATAACATGTCCTCTCCTTCGCTCCTTCGATTTTCCACTTTCTCCCCAAAGTTCATATATGTTCCCCTCCATCTTTATCCTCTTTCTCTCCTTCCTGTCCTCCACATCCACTTCTCTTTAATTCTCTCTTCGGTAGCTGCTCTGTCTCCCAGGGCGTAGGAGGAGGGTGGAGGGGAATGAGATAGGGAAACAGAGAGGTTGGGTTTCCGTTTCCCTATAATCTAATCAGAGAAATGGCAGCAGGCAGAAATAGCCTGATGGACAGACTAAGAGACTCTCTTCTTCATCATCCTCTTCTTCCTCAGGACAGGGAAACACACAAGCACACACACAACTCTTTGGAAGTGATTGTGTGCATATTTGTGAGTGTATGTATGTATCTACAGATGTAGGATTTTAATTTGACCAGTATTGTCGTGGGAAAATAAACCTGCAGAAACAGGATTTGGACATTTAGTCCATAATGTTGCTTAATCGGTGGTTAGGCTATTAGCTGTACAAAAGAACGCTACATGAAAAGTGCAATACTGTTAATATAATCATGTGTTAGTGTGGGTTTTCAGTGAATTTATGTAAATCCCGAAGCTCATCTGCATTTCCTATATATACAGTGCCTTGCAAAAGTATTCGGCCCCCTTGAACTTTGCGACCTTTTGCCACATTTCAGGCTTCAAACATAAAGATATAAAACTGTATTTTTTTGTGAAGAATCAACAAGTGGGGCACAATCATGAAGTGGAACGACATTTATTGGATATTTCAAACTTTTTTAACAAATCAAAAACTAAAAAATTGGGCGTGCAAAATTATTCAGCCCCTTTACTTTCAGTGCAGCAAACTCTCTCCAGAAGTTCAGTGAGGATCTCTGAATGATCCAATGTTGACCTAAATGACTAATGATGATAAATACAATCCACCTGTGTGTAATCAAGTCTCCGTATAAATGCACCTGCACTGTGATAGTCTCAGAGGTCCGTTAAAAGCGCAGAGAGCATCATGAAGAACAAGGAACACACCAGGCAGGTCCGAGATACTGTTGTGAAGAAGTTTAAAGCCGGATTTGGATACAAAAAGATTTCCCAAGCTTTAAACATCCCAAGGAGCACTGTGCAAGCGATAATATTGAAATGGAAGGAGTATCAGACCACTGCAAATCTACCAAGACCTGGCCGTCCCTCTAAACTTTCAGCTCATACAAGGAGAAGACTGATCAGAGATGCAGCCAAGAGGCCCATGATCACTCTGGATGAACTGCAGAGATCTACAGCTGAGGTGGGAGACTCTGTCCATAGGACAACAATCAGTCGTATATTGCACAAATCTGGCCTTTATGGAAGAGTGGCAAGAAGAAAGCCATTTCTTAAAGATATCCATAAAAAGTGTCGTTTAAAGTTTGCCACAAGCCACCTGGGAGACACACCAAACATGTGGAAGAAGGTGCTCTGGTCAGATGAAACCAAAATTGAACTTTTTGGCAACAATGCAAAACGTTATGTTTGGCGTAAAAGCAACACAGCTGAACACACCATCCCCACTGTCAAACATGGTGGTGGCAGCATCATGGTTTGGGCCTGCTTTTCTTCAGCAGGGACAGGGAAGATGGTTAAAATTGATGGGAAGATGGATGGAGCCAAATACAGGACCATTCTGGAAGAAAACCTGATGGAGTCTGCAAAAGACCTGAGACTGGGACGGAGATTTGTCTTCCAACAAGACAATGATCCAAAACATAAAGCAAAATCTACAATGGAATGGTTCAAAAATAAACATATCCAGGTGTTAGAATGGCCAAGTCAAAGTCCAGACCTGAATCCAATCGAGAATCTGTGGAAAGAACTGAACTGCTGTTCACAAATGCTCTCCATCCAACCTCACTGAGCTCAAGCTGTTTTGCAAGGAGGAAAGGGAAAACATTTCAGTCTCTCGATGTGCAAAACTGATAGAGACATACACACCCCAAGCGACTTACAGCTGTAATCGCAGCAAAAGGTGGCGCTACAAAGTATTAACTTAAGGGGGCTGAATAATTTTGCACGCCCAATTTTTCAGTTTTTGATTTGTTAAAAAAGTTTGAAATATCCAATAAATGTCGTTCCACTTCATGATTGTGTCCCACTTGTTGTTGATTCTTCACAAAAAAATACAGTTTTATATCTTTATGTTTGAAGCCTGAAATGTGGCAAAAGGTCGCAAAGTTCAAGGGGGCCGAATACTTTCGCAAGGCACTGCATATATATATATATATATATATATAAGTCAGAAGTTTACATACACCTTAGCCAAATACATCTAAACTCAGTTTTTCACAATTCTTGACATTTAATCCTAGTAAATATTCCCTGTTTTAGGTCAGTTAGGATCACCACTTTATTTTAAGAATGTGAAATGTCAAAATAATAGTAGAGATAATTATTTATTTCAGCTTTTATTTCTTTCATCACATTCCCAGTGGGTCAGAAGTTTACATACACTCAATTTGTATTCTGTAGCATTGCATAACTTGGGTCAAACGTTTTAGGTTGCCTTCCACAAGCATCCCACAATAAGTTGGGTGACAGAGAGAGTGTAACTGAGTCAGGTTTGTAGGCCTCCTTGCTCGCCCACACTTTTTCAGTTCTGCCCACAAATGTTCTATAGGATTGAGGTCAGGGCTTTGTGATGGCCACTTCAATACCTTGACTTTGTTGTCCTTAAGCCATTTTGAAGCAACTTTGGAAGTATGCTTGGGGTCATCGTCTATTTGGAAGACTCATTTGCAACCAAGCTTTAACTTCTTGACTGATGTTTTGAGATGTTGCATCAATATATCCACATTATTTTCCTGCCTCATGAAGCCATCTATTTTGTGAAGTGCACCAGTCCCTCCTGCAGCAAAGCACCCCCACAACATGTTGCTGCCACCCCCGTGCTTCACGGTCGGGATGGTGTTCTTCGGCTTGCAAGCCTCCCCCCTTTTCCTCCAAACATAACGATGGTCATTATGGCCAAACAGTTCTATTTTTGTTTCATCATACCAGAGGACATTTCTCCAAAAAGTATGATCTTTGTCCCCATGTACAGTTGCAAACCGTAGTCTGGCTTTTTTATGGCGGTTCTGGAGCAGTGGCTTCTTCCTTGCTGAGTGGCCTTTCAGGTTTTGTTGATATAGGACTCGTTTTACTGTGGATATAGATACTTTTATACTTGTTTCCTCCAGAATCTTCACAAGGTCCTTTGCTGTTGTTATGGGATTGATTTGCACTTCTCACATCAAAGTACGTTCATCTCTAGGAGACAGAACGCGTCTCCTTCCTGAGCGGTATGACGGCTGCGCGGTCCCATGGTGTTTATACTTACCTTCAGGCGTTCTCTTCCAAGGATGAACCAGACTTGTGGAGGTCTACAATTGTTTTTCTGAGGTCTTGAATGATTTATTTTGATTTTCCCATGATGTCAAGCAAAGAGGAACAGAGTTTGAATGTAGGCCTTGAAATACATCCACAGGTACACCTCCAATTGACTCAAATTATGTAAATTAGCCTGTCAGAAGCTTCTAAAGCCATGACACAATTTTCTGGAATTGTCCAAGCTCTTTAAAGGCACAGTCAACTTATTGTATGTAAACTTCTGATCCACTGGAATTGTGATACAGTGAATGATAAGTGAAATAATCTGTCTGTAAACAATTGTTGGACAAATGACTTGTGTCATGCACAAAGTAGATGTCCTAACCGACTTGACAAAACTATAGTTTGTTAACAAGAAATGTGTAGAGTGGTTGAAAAACTAGTTTTAATGACTCCAAGTGTATGGAATCTTCTGACTTCAACTGTATGTACACTACCGTTCAAACGATTGGGTTCACTTTGAAAGGTTTTTGTTTTTGAAATATTTTTTTTGACCATTAAAATAACATCAAATTGATCAGAAATACAGTGTAGACATTGTTAATGTTGTAAATGACTATTGAATATCTACATAGGCGTACAGAGGCCCATTATCAGCAACCATCACTCTTGTGTTCCAATGGCACGTTGTTGTGTTAGCTAATCCAAGGTAATCCATTTAAAAGGGTAATTGATCATTAGAAAACCTTTTTGCAATTATGTTAGCACAGCTGAAAACTGTTGTGTTGATTAAAGAAGCTGTCAGGTGTGCTCCCTCTCCAGCCTCTCGGTCACCAGGCTGCTCGTTATGACGCACACTTGTCACCAGCGCTACGCGCATAATGACACTCGCCTGGACTCCATCACTCTCCTTATTGATCAAATAGCCCTTACACTGCCTGCAGGTGTGTTTTTGGTCATTGTCTTGTTGAAAAACAAATAGTCCCACTCAGCGCAAACCTGATGGGATGGCGTATCAAGTGTGCCTTGAATTCTAAATAAATCACTGACTGTGTCACCATCACACCTCCTCCATGCTTCACGGTGGGAACCACACATGCAGAGATCATCCGTACACCCACTCTGTGTCTCATGAAGACACAGCGGTTGGAACCAAAAATCTCAAATTTGGACTCATCAGACCAAAGGACAGATTTTCCCCATTCTAATGTCCATTGCTCGTGTTTCTTGGCCCAAGCAAATCTCTTCTTATTGGTGTCCTTTAGTAGTGGATTGTTTGCCCCAATTCGACCATGAAGGCCTGATACATGTAGTCTCCTCTGAATAGTTGATGTTGAAATGTGTCTGTTACTTGAACTCTGTGAGGTATAATCTGAGGTGCAGTTAATTGCCGATTTCTGAGGCTGGGTACACTAATGAACTTATCCTCTGCAGCAGAAGTAACTCTGGGTCTTCCTTTCCTGTGTTGGTCCTCATGAGAGACAGTTTCATCATAGCGCTTGATGGTTTTTGAAGACTGCACTTGAAGAGACGTTCAAAGTTCTTGATATTTTCCTGATTAACAGACCTTCATGTCTTAAAGTAATGATGGACTGTAGTTTCTCTTTGATTATTTGAGCTGTTCTTGCCATAATATGGACTTAGTCTTTTACCAAATAGGGCTGTCTTCTATATATCACCCCTACCTTGACACAACACAACTGATTGGCTTAAATGTATTGAGAAGGAAAGAAATTCCACAAAGGAACTTTTAACAAGGCACCTCATGAAGCTGGTTGAGAGAATGCCAAGCATGTGCAAAGCTGTCATCAAGGCTACTTTGAAGAATCTCAAATGTAAAATATATTTAGATTTGTTTAACACTTTTTTGGTTACTATATGATTCCATAGGTGTTATTTCATAGTTTTGATGTCTTCACTATTATTCTACAATGTAGAAAATAGTTTTAAAAAGAAAGAAAAACCCTTCAATGAGCAGGTGTGTCCAGACATTTGACTGGTACTGTACATCTACAGTATGCACGCACCACTTTTCACTTTTTATTTTTTCAAACAAGTTTTTTTTTCTCAATACACCTGACCAATTTGGACTATTTTATTTATGTCCATTACATGAAATCCAAATAAAATCCATTTAAATTACAGGTTGTAGTTCAAGAAAAAAGGAAAAACGCCAAGGGGATGAATACTTTTGCAAGGCACTGTTTGTGGGGTACAGAGATGAGGTAGTCAGCATGATAAACACTATTATTGCACAGAGTGAGTCCATGCACTCAAGGGCGCAGACAGATTTTTGCACCTAGTCGGCTCTGGGATTCAAACGAGCAACCTTTCGGTTACTGGCCCAACAGTCTTGACCACTAGGCTACCTGACAAGTCACTTAGCATATTGAACTTATTTAGGCTTCCCATAACAAAGGGGTTGAATACTTATTGACTCAAGACATTCCAGCGTTTCATTTTTTATTAATTTGTAAACATTTCTAAAAACATTATTCCTCGTTGACATTATGGGGTGTAGGCTAGTGACACCAAAGGTTATCCATTTCAAGTTCAGGCTGTAACACAACAAAATGTAGAAGAGTCAAAGGGTGGGAATACTTTCTGAAGGCACTGTAAACACACAGTGTACAAAACATTAAGAACACCTGCTCTTGACAGACTGACCAGGTGAATCCAGGTGAAAGCTATAATTAAATATTTTTTATTTATTTAACCTTTATTTAACTAGGCAAGTCAGTTAGGAACAAAATCTTACTTACAATGACGGCCGATATTTGATGTCACTTGTTCAATCAGTGTAGATGAAGGAGAGGAGACAGGTTAAATCCACCAATCAGTGTAGATGAAGGAGAGGAGACAGGTTAAATCCACCAATCAGTGTAGATGAAGGAGAGGAGACATGTTAAATCCACCAATCAGTGTAGATGAAGGAGAGGAGACATGTTAAATCCACCAATCAGTGTAGATGAAGGAGAGGAGACAGGTTAAATCCACCAATCAGTGTAGATGAAGGAGAGGAGACAGGTTAAATCCACCAATCAGTGTAGATGAAGGAGAGGAGACAGGTTAAATCCACCAATCAGTGTAGATGAAGGAGAGGAAACATGTTAAATCCACCAATCAGTGTAGATGAAGGAGAGGAGACATGTTAAATCCACCAATCAGTGTAGATGAAGGGGAGGAGACATGTTAAATCCACCAATCAGTGTAGATGAAGGGGAGGAGACATGTTAAATCCACCAATCAGTGTAGATGAAGGAGAGGAGACAGGTTAAAGAAGTATCTTTGAGCCTTGAGACAATTGAAACGTTGATTGTGTATGAGTGCCATTCAGAGGGTAAATGGACCAGACATACGATTTAAGTGCCTTTGAACGGGGTATGATAGTAGGTGCCAGGAGCACCGGTTGTGTCAAGAACTGCAACGCTGCTGGGTTTTTCACACTCAACAGTTTCCCGTGTGTATTAAGAATGGTCCACCACCCAAAGGGCATCTAGCCAACTTGACACAACTATGGGAATCAATTGGAGTCAACATGGGCCAGCATCCCTGTGGAACGCTTTCGACACATTGCCTGTGTGCATCTGGGAATGGCAGGCAGCAAGGCACTGTGTGTGTGAGTGGGGGGTCCAGAAGGGCCCAATCAGGGTGAATGTGACTTTTCTCCATGCTAATTCCCTCCCTGCAGGGAAGAAGAGGCTCTACATCTCTATGGAACCCTGGCAGAGAGGGACACAGAGGAATGGCCCTCCCATATTCCCTCCTCACCTTCTGCAACACCAGCTCCACCATCACACACACACACACACACACACACACACACACACACACACACACACACACACACACACACACACACACACACACACACACACACACACACACACACACACACACACACACACACACACACACACACACACACAATGCAAAATGCTCTCCTGCTTTCTCACACATACACAATTCTCACAGTATGCACACGCACGCGTGCATGCACACTGCATTCCCAATAAATTCCTCCATCATGTTGTCACCAGAACGACAACTGTTGTTGTTCTAGAATTCCCACCCACACTCCGTGACACAACAGACAGGTTAGAGTGACAGCGGAACACCAACAAGACAAAGACAGGAATCTCCATTGACCACAGCAGCTTTATTTACAACACGATGGGGGTTCATATGCAACAATGAAAAATGTGTTGCTTCTTTAGCTCGGCTCCTTGTAAACGTGAAGGATACATTAAAGTGTCTAAATAATATTCATATCTTTACAATGTCAGATTGATTCCCACCGAACACCACTAAACATTTTTGTGACAAAGGCCGCAATGCATCCAACTATACTGAAACATTTCACGAGGCAGTTTATTGATATCCATCATTTATCATCCATAAACTTGAGTTACTTTCTAATGTCACCGTTTACATGACTCAGATGACTCAGAACCAATGTGTGTGTACTGTGGATACAGTATGAAGAGTAACAGACAGCCAGTGCAATGTGTTTCTTCTGAGAGGTTCTATTTAGGCAGTAAGGCCCAAGGAGGTGTGGTATATAGCTAATATACCACGGCTAAGGGCTGTTCTTATGCACGACTCAATGTGGAGTGCCTGGATACAGCACTTAGCCGTGGTATATTGGTCATATTCCACAAACCCCCGACATCACACAAATCACAGCTGTCAGCCAATCAACATTCATGGCTTGCACCACCCAGTTTATAATTCTTATTATTAACCGGGTAGATTGGGTCCTGTCCTCAGACAATATACCACGGGTATAACACAAAATGGCTTGTTTACTGTTCTAATTACATTGGTAACCAACCAGTTTATAATAGCAATAACGCTCCTCTGGGGTTTGTGGTATATGGTCATGTTGCGTCATGCATAAGAACAGCCCTTAGCCGTGGTATATTGGCCATATACCACACCCTCTTGGGCCTTATTGACTAATTAGCTCCATGAAAACCAACTCATGGCTACGAGGTGATACGTTACTATGAAGTGATACGTTACTACGAAGTGATACGTTACTACGAGGTGATACGTTACTACAAGGTGATACGTTACTACGAGGTGATACGTTACTACGAGGTGATACGTTACTACGAGGTGATACGTTACTACGAGGTGAGACGTTACTATGAGGTGATACGTTACTATGAGGTGATACGTTACTACGAGGTGATACGTTACTACGAGGTGATACGTTACTACGAGGTGATACGTTACTACGAGGTGATACGTTACTACGAGGTGATACGTTACTACGAGGTGAGACGTTACTATGAGGTGATACGTTGAGAGGAGGGCATATATCCAGTGTCCGCGCAGTGTGTTTGTGATCGGGGCTGAGAGGAGGGCGTATATCCAGTATCCGTGCAGTGTGTTAGTGATCGGGGCTGAGAGGAGGGTGTATATCCAGTATTTGTGCAGTGTGTTAGTGATCGGGGCTGAGAGGAGGGCGTATATCCAGTATCCGTGCTGTGTGTTAGTGATCGGGGCTGAGAGGAGGGCGTATATCCAGTATCCGTGCTGTGTGTTAGTGATCGGGGCTGAGAGGAGGGCGTATGTCCAGTGTCCGTGCAGTGTGTGCTGTGTGTTAGTGATCGGGGCTGAGAGGAGGGCGTATATCCAGTATCCGTGCTGTGTGTTAGTGATCGGGGCTGAGAGGAGGGTGTATATCCAGTGTCCGTGCAGTGTGTTAGTGATCGGGGCTGAGAGGAGGGCGTATGTCCAGTGTCCGTGCAGTGTGTTTGTGATCGGGGCTGAGAGGAGGGCGTATATCCAGTATCCGTGCTGTGTGTTAGTGATCGGGGCTGAGAGGAGGGCGTATATCCAGTATCCGTGCTGTGTGTTAGTGATCGGGGCTGAGAGGAGGGCGTATATCCAGTATCCGTGCTGTGTGTTAGTGATCGGGGCTGAGAGGAGGGCGTATATCCAGTATCCGTGCTGTGCTGTCCTTCCCAATTACCTTCAGATGCAGACTGATAATGCCCTGCCCCTTCCCTTCCTGCCCCCCGGCCCCGCCCCTGTCCTCTGTGTGGACAGACAGGCGGAGGGTGCAGCCTTTAGAGAGGAGCTCCTGCTCGTAGGCCGCTGTCAGTTGGATGACCACCTCCCACTCCACCTGGTAACACAACAAACCAGACCAGTCAGGCCTAATACTGACACACGGCTCAACTCAAAACCAGTGTGACCTGTGTTTGGATTTGATTAAACAACTGATGAACCAGATGACATAATATACAGAAGTCTAGGATATCTTCAGAAAAGCAGAGTATTTCTGACAGTTTGACCCAAATTGTTATCTGTTGAAGGTCTAATGCAGCTGTTTTTATCTCAAATCATTTCTGGGTAACAATTAAGTACCTTATTGTGATTGTTTTCAATTCAAATGGTAAAAAAGAAACCAACTTATCTTCTTAGCTAAGAGCAACTTCTCATGCAAGAATTTTGCCATGACTGTCTGGGAGTGGTCTGAGTGAGGGGCCTAATTGGAGGAGCCTAGTGGGAGGGATATGTAACCTGAAAACGAGCTGTTATTGACAGAGGTTTGAAAGTCTTTGTTACTGGTCTATTAACTTATACCGCCTGGTGACGTCACCAAAGAGGGCAAAAATCCATCCAGCCAAAACAGGTTTTGTCAAACAGCTCTTACACTAATAGGAAGTTATTATCGTTGTCAATATTTCACAGAATTATTCCAACCTCAGTGGATATATAAATATATATATATATATACACACAACACAGAAAAATCACGTCTGACTGCACTGGGCCTTGACAGTTTTTTTCGATTGCTAAACGACAGTGGGCACAACTGGAGTCACATGTGCAAAACTTGCACACGCGTCACCACTCCACTATGTCTCCCTGTCATGGCTTTTGCACCATCAGTACAGACACCAACACGAGCAGCAGCTACGTTTGGCTACATACGAACGTTAGTGGAATTCCTGCGAGAGAGTAACGGTTAATGTGATTGGATGTTAATTATTTGACTAGGTTTCCTGTATTTGACATTGTGTTCTTACAGTTTTTTTCGATTGCTAAACGACAGTGGGCACAACTGGAGTCACATGTGCAAAACTCTAATTACAGTCTGCACTACCAACAGTCACCTGAGCTAAACAGTTCACATCACCTGCAAAACTCATTCCAAGCAACACAACTCTTAACACATGGCTCAAAACACGCTCAGTGCAGCCAAACACTATGCACAACCCTCACTGAGATAACACACACTGTCACTCAGAACACACTGAGAGTAAAAACACTAGCATCAAACACCAATAAAGAAAATACAAACTTTTTATCTTTACAGTTTGAACAATTTCAGTGACTTCATACAAAGTAATATTTTCTTCAAAGAAAAGAGTGACGTTCTTTCACATGATTTATTAAATTTTTTAGAACATAACAATTCTTTAAGGTAAATGAAAATTAGCAGTTTGCTTCAATAGTCTGTAGTAATTTACGGAATTACAGTAATGAGAAAAAAAAGGTAGAAACTAAAAGTACATACTGTAATTCAAACAAATAATTGAGGGGCTAATCCTTCCTCTCTCTAGCATCAGGCCACAGGTTTTCTTCAACATCACATCTAATGTTTTCTCTTGCCATGCACCTGGGGAAGAACCTTCTGGAGTGCCTTATCCATCCCTGGCAGTCCTCTGGACTCGTGTCCTCACATCCGGCACACATGGCTTCCAAAAGAGACATTTGGTCATGTGGGTGGTGACCAAACACTTTCCACCTCCAGGCAGAGTAAAACTCCTCTATTGGGTTGAGGAAGGGTGAATATGCAGGCAGGTACAAAACCATAAATCTGTGATGTGCTGCAAACCAATCTGTGACAGCTGCAGAGTGGTGAAAAGCAACGTTATCGCAAACTATGACAAAAACTTGGGGGTTTCTTACTGGCTCCCCCTGTTCTGCTGGCACTAGCTGAGCATAGAGCTGTTCTAGGAAAGCTATAAGCCTTTCTGTGTTGTATGGGCCAATGAGTGGTGTGTTGAGAAGCAAACCATCATTGGCCATTGCAGCACACATGGTGATATTTCCCCCTCTTTGGCCTGGAACCTCCACAGTGGCCCTTTGACAGCACTCTATCTTGAATCTCCCGCAGTTTTATTGCATTGTTGACAACAACCATGTCAACAATAGCATTTTCCTGCGCATCTGAAAATATTTTTCCTCTTCCCCCTGTTGGGGGCAGCCTTTGGGTCCTGTTGTAAAAATATATTTTACAGTCAAACTTACTGTAATATATATCTGTAAATATTCTATAATTGCAATACAAAATAGATTCCTGTAATGTTTTCATTTACTGTAAGGATGTAACTCTCACCTGTTTGCATGATGGAAAATTCGCATTACAGATGCCACTGTGGATCTTTGCAGATTGGGTTGCACCCTCAACCCTGCCTCTCTCAATGAGAGACCATGGTTCACGACATGGTCTATAAGTGTAGCCCTTATTTCATCTGAAATAACAGCTCTTTGTCTTATTTGTCTTCCTCCACGCATCCGCCCTCTCCCTGCCACCCTTCTCCCTCCACGAACCCATCTTCCTTGTTCCATTTCCAAAATGAGTCTTTCTGGGCTCTACCTATATATACTGTAATATGTGTGTGTGTTCACTAACAAGTCTAAAACAAGACACCTGCTTAGCCTTTCAGCTGAAATTGCAATCAGCAGTGTTTGAAAGGCACAAGGCTGAAATCTATTCCGTTTTGAATGTGTGGTTCACAGTTTTGACAGCAGTGTGTTAGCATTTGAACAAAGTGCTGTAAATCCACAGTGTTGTGCAGGTTGTGGTTAAAGTCATGGGATAAGTGTGTAGAGTTTTGAAAACTGTGTTCAAGCAATGAAAAACGAACTAGAGTTTGGTCCACATGAACTGCTGCTGTGCAGACTGTAGTTAGAGTTTTGCACATGTGACTCCAGTTGTGTCCACTGTCGTTTAGCAATCGAAAAAAACTGTAACTCTCCTTATGTAGTCAGTAATGAAACAGAGGGGGAGACAAGTAAGTGGGAGAGCTCTGCATGGACCCTTATTGTTAGTTGAAGCAGACAAACACTAGTATGCTTTGAAAATGACTGAATAGAAAAATATACATTCAGTGTGTGTACCTCATGTTTGATGGAGAGGGCTCCGCAGTGTGTGTGTGTGTGTGTGTGTATGTGTACCTCATGTTTGAAGGAGAGGGATCTGCAGTGTGTGTGTGTGTGTGTGTGTGTGTACCTCATGTTTGAAGGAGAAGGATCTGTATTGTGTGTGAATGTGTACCTCATGCTTGATGGAGAGGTCTCCACTGTGTGTGTGTGTGTGTGTGTGTGTGTGTGTGTGTGTGTGTTAGTTGAAGCAGACAAACACTAGTATGCTTTGAAAACGACTGAAGAGAAAAATATACATTCAGTGTGTGTACCTCATGTTTGATGGAGAGGGCTCCGCAGTGTGTGTGTGTGTGTGTGTGTGTGTGTGTGTGTGTGTGTGTGTGTGTGTGTGTGTGTCTGTGTGTGTGTGTGTGTGTGTGTGTGTGCGTGTTTTAAGGAGTGGGCTCCATAGTGCAGGTTGTACCCTCCAGCCAGCAGGTCCAGAACGGGGTGGTCCCACAGCAGAGTCATGTCATGCCTCTGCTTTGCCTAATGAGGGGAGAGAGACATGTAGGTTGGGGGGATGGTGAGACATGTAGGTTGGGGTGATGGTGAGACATGTAGGTTGGGGTGATGGTGAGACATGTAGGTTGGGGTGATGGTGAGACGTGTAGGTTGGGGTGATGATGACACATGTAGGTCGGGGTGATGGTGAGACATGTAGGTTGGGGTGATGGTAGGACATGTAGGTTGGGGTGATGGTGAGACATGTAGGTTGGGGTGATGGTGAGACGTGTAGGTTGGGGTGATGGTGAGACATGTAGGTTGGGGTGATGGTGGGACATGTAGGTTGGGGTGATGGTGAGACATGTAGGTTGGGGTGATGGTGAGACATGTAGGTTGGGGTGATGGTGGGACGTGTAGTTTGGGGTGATGGTGAGACATGTAGGTCTGGGTGATGATGAGACATGTAGGTCTGGGTGATGGTGAGACACGTAGGTCGGGGTGATGGTGAGACGTATAGGTTGGGGTGATTGTGAGATGTGTAAGTCGGGGGATGGTGAGGTGTATAGGTAGGGTGGGAGACTCCCCAAACATATGAAAGAAGGTACTCTGGTCAGATGAGACTCAATTTGAGCTTTTTGGACATCATGGAAAACTCTATGTCTGGTGCAAACCCAACACCTCTCATCACCTCGAGAACACCATCCCCACAGTGAAGCATGGTGGTGGCAGCATCATGCTGTGGGGATGTTTTTCATCGGCAGGGACTGGGAAACTGGTCAGAATTGAAGGAATGATGGGTGGTGCTAAATACAGGGAAATTCTTGAGGGAAACCTGTTTCAGTCTTCCAGAGATTTGAGACTGGGACGGAGGTTCACCTTCCAGCAGGACAATGTCCCTAAGCATTCTGCTAAAGCAACACTCGAGGGGTTTAAGGGGAAACATTTTAATGTCTTGGAATGGCCTAGTCAAAGCCCAGACCTCAATCCAATTGAGAATCTGTGGTATGACTTAAAGATTGCTGTACACCAGCGGAACCCATCCAACTTGGAGCTGGAGCAGTTTGGCATTGAAGAATGGGCAAAAATCTCAGTGCTTATAGATACATAACCCAAGAGACTTGCAGCTGTAATTGCTGCAAAATGTGGCTCTACAAAGTATTGACTTTGGGGGGGTGAATAGTTATGCATGCTCAAGTTTTCTGTTTTTTTGTCTTATTTATTGTTTGTTTCACAATAAAAAAACATTTGGCATCTTCAAAGTGGTAGGGATGTTGTGTAAATCAAATGATACAAACCCCACAAAAATCAATTTTAATTCCAGGTTGTAAGGCAACAAAATGGAAAAAATGTCAAGGGGGGTGAATACTTTCTCAAGCCACTGTAGGTCGGAGGATGGTGAGTTGTGTAGGTCAGAGGATGGTGAGATGTGTAGGTCGTAGGATGGTGAGATGTGTAGGTCAGAGGATGGTGAGATGTGTAGGTCAGAGGATGGTGAGACGTGTAGGTCGGAGGATGGTGAGACGTGTAGGTCAGAGGGCCACTTAAAAATGTCCTTGTTTTTGAAAGAAAAGCACAGTTTTTGTCCATTAAAACAAAATCTAAATGATCAGAAATACAGTGTTGACATTGTTAATGTTGTAAATCACTGTTGTAGCTGGAAATGGCTGATTTTTTTTTATGGAATATATAGGCGTTCAGAGGCCCATTATAAGTAACCATCACTCCTGTGTTCCAATGGCACTTTGTGTTAGCTAATCCAAGTTTATAATTTTAAAAGGCCAATTGATCATTTTAAAATCATTTTGCAATTATGTTAGCACAGCTGAAAGCTGTTGTTCTGATTAAAGAGGCAATAAAACTGACCTTCTTTAGACTAGTTTAATATCTGGAGCATCAGCATTTGTGCGTTCGATTACAGTCTCAAAATGGCCAGAAACAAAGATCTTTCTTCTGAAACTCGTCAGTCTATTCTTGTTTTGAGAAATGAAGACTATTCCATGCGAGAAATTGCCAAGAAACTGAAGATCTCGTACAACGCTGTCTACTACTCTCTTCACAGAACAGTGCAAACTGGCTCTAACCAGAATAGAAAGAGGAGTGGGAGGCCCCGGTGCACAACTGAGCAAGAGTACAAGTACATTAGTGTCTAGTTTGAGAAACAGACACCTCACAAGTCCTCAACTGGCAGCTTCATTAAATAGTACCCGCAAAACACCAGTCTCAACATCAACAATGAAGAGGCGACTCCGGGATGCTGGCCTTCTAGGCAGAGTTGCAATGAAATGCCATATCTCCGACTGGCCAATAAAAACAAAAGATTAAGATGGGCAAAATAACATAGACACTGGACAGAGGAACTCTGCCTAGAAGGCCAGCATCCCGGAGTCGCCTCTTCACTGTTGACGTTGAGACTGGTGTTTTGTGGGTACTATTTAATGAAGCTGCCAGTTGAGGACTTGTGAGGCGTAGGGTGTCAGACAACATTTCTCCCTGTGTTAAAGAACAAGAATAAGAATCCTGTGCTAATGCGCTTAGCCTGGATTCAGAAATGTTAGTTATAGATTTGTCATTCTCATTGAAAGCAAGTCTAAGAAGTCTATTTCTATGCTTCCCGTTTTGGGGGTCTTTTACTTTTGGTTTTGTACACCAGCTTCAAACAGCTGAAAGAAAATACAACATTTTTGTTTATGGAAAATATATTTCACAGCGGTTTAAATGGTACAATGATTCTCTACACTCTACTTGCTTGTTTTGTCACATAAACTGAAATTAGTCGAACTATTCGAATTTCAGCATCCAGGAAATAGCGAAGCGATTTCTGCATAGTGCACCTTTATTAACATGGCAAGCTCGTATGAAACATCTCTGATCACTCCTATTGATCACAGATCCCAATCGTTTTTAGATACAGTGCCTTGCGAAAGTATTCGGCCCCCTTGAACTTTGCGACCTTTTGCCACATTTCAGGCTTCAAACATAAAGATATACAACTGTATTTTTTTGTGAAGAATCAACAACAAGTGGGACACAATCATGAAGTGGAACGACATTTATTGGATATTTCAAACTTTTTTAACAAATCAAAAACTGAAAAATTGGGCGTGCAAAATTATTCAGCCCCCTTAAGTTAATACTTTGTAGCGCCACCTTTTGCTGCGATTACAGCTGTAAGTCGCTTGGGGTATGTCTCTATCAGTTTTGCACATCGAGAGACTGAAGATTTCCCAATCCTCCTTGCAAAACAGCTCGAGCTCAGTGAGGTTGGATGGAGAGCATTTGTGAACAGCAGTTTTCAGTTCTTTCCACAGATTCTCGATTGGATTCAGGTCTGGACTTTGACTTGGCCATTCTAACACCTGGATATGTTTATTTTTGAACCATTCCATTGTAGATTTTGCTTTATGTTTTGGATCATTGTCTTGTTGGAAGACAAATCTCCGTCCCAGTCTCAGGTCTTTTGCAGACTCCATCAGGTTTTCTTCTAGAATGGTCCTGTATTTGGCTCCATCCATCTTCCCATCAATTTTAACCATCTTCCCTGTCCCTGCTGAAGAAAAGCAGGCCCAAACCATGATGCTGCCACCACCATGTTTGACAGTGGGGATGGTGTGTTCAGCTGTGTTGCTTTTACACCAAACATAACGTTTTGCATTGTTGCCAAAAAGTTCAATTTTGGTTTCATCTGACCAGAGCACCTTCTTCCACATGTTTGGTGTGTCTCCCAGGTGGCTTGTGGCAAACTTTAAACAACACTTTTTATGGATATCTTTAAGAAATGGCTTTCTTCTTGCCACTCTTCCATAAAGGCCAGATTTGTGCAATATACTTTGTTGTCCGATGGACAGAGTCTCCCACCTCAGCTGTAGATCTCTGCAGTTCATCCAGAGTGATCATGGGCCTCTTGGCTGCATCTCTGATCAGTCTTCTCCTTGTATGAGCTAAAAGTTTAGAGGGACGGCCAGGTCTTGGTAGATTTGCAGTGGTCTGATACTCCTTTCATTTCAATATTATCGCTTGCACAGTGCTCCTTGGGATGTTTAAAGCTTGGGAAATCTTTTTGTATCCAAATCCGGCTTTAAACTTCTTCACAACAGTATCTCGGACCTGCCTGGTGTGTTCCTTGTTCTTCATGATGCTCTCTGCGCTTTTAACGGACCTCTGAGACTATCACAGTGCAGGTGCATTTATACGGAGACTTGATTACACACAGGTGGATTGTATTTATCATCATTAGTCATTTAGGTCAACATTGGATCATTCAGAGATCCTCACTGAACTTCTGGAGAGAGTTTGCTGCACTGAAAGTAAAGGGGCTGAATAATTTTGCACGCCCAATTTTTCAGTTTTTGATTTATTAAAAAAGTTTGAAATATCCAATAAATGTCGTTCCACTTCATGATTGTGTTCCACTTGTTGTTGATTCTTCACAAAAAACTACAGTTTTACATCTTTATGTTTGAAGCCTGAAATGTGGCAAAAGGTCGCAAAGTTCAAGGGGGCCGAATACTTTCGCAAGGCACTGTATATATTTTAACCCCCTTTTCTCCCCAATTTCGTGATATCCAATTGGTAGTTACAGCCTGTCTCATCGCTGCACCTCCTGTACGACCTCGGGAGAGATGAAGGTCGAGAGCCATGCCTCCTCCAAATTACAACCCAACCAAGCCGCACTGCTTCTTGACACAATACCCGCTTAACCCGGAAACCAGCAGCACCAATGTGTCAGAGGAAACACCACTAAGGCGCGATGGGACAAGAACATCCCTGCCGGCATATCCCTCCCCTAACCCGGGTGACGCTGGGCCAATCCCTCCCCTAACCCGGGTGACGCTGGGCCAATCCCTCCCCTAACCCGGGTGACGCTGGGCCAATCCCTCCCCTAACCCGGGTGACGCTGGGCCAATTGTGCGCCTTCCCATGGGTCTCCCGGTCGCGGCCGGCTGCAACAGAGCCTAGACTCAAATCCAGAATCTCTAGTGGCACAGCTAGCACTGTGATGCTAGCACTGTGATGCTAGCACTGTGATGCAGTGTCTTAGGCCACTTGGGAGGCTCTCAGATCCGGTTCATCTAGCTCCAACAGATTAGGATGAATTAGTTACCACTGGACACTGATCTGAGGTCAACTCGGTGTTTTTCTCTGGATGGTTGAGGTTAGGATTTAGGAAGGCTGAGCAGATCCTAGGTCTGTGCCTAAGGGCAACTTCTACCCAGGGTGCCATAGCTAGCTACATCCCTCCGGAGTTACTTTGATAAGAACGGCTATTATCACCATTCATCAGACACACACTGATGAGTCATGTGCCTATCAGTTTTCTGAGGCGGAGTTGGCTGACGGAAACAGAGTGATATTGATATTTAAATATTTATGTGATGTTAAACACTACAATCAGATCAGAGCAGAGCATCTTTTATTGATCTGAGTGGGTCTCTATAGTCAACACACACGCCAATGAAAAACACCCATATGGAGAGTACAAACCACACACAGTCCGTACATATCCCCACACACACCATCAGTCACCTTCTCAGAAGTTGAGCTCTTTGCTGACAAGCTGCTGCAGTTCAGAGGGGCAGAACGGCAGGAAGTAGACAATCTCATTGATCCGCCCCAGAAACTCGTCTCTCCGGAAATGGGCCTGGGGAGCGAAACAATGAATTCATCAATTCGAGATTTTCAAAACAGCGGCTCAACCAATCCATCTCACTGCAGAGATGCTGTGATTGGGTATAGGACGAGGGGGTGAGGAGTTACCTTCAGTATGGGGCGAATCACAGCACCCTTAAACTGCCTGGAGATGGTGACATCACTCTTCTGAACCTCATCTGGAGAAAAGGAGCAATTAACAACTGTTTAGTGTGTGTGTGTGTGTGTGTGTGTGTGTGTGTGTGTGTGTGTGTCTCACCCAGGTTGTCGGCCAGTTTCCTGCGGCTGAGCTCCTGGGCCTCCATGCTGGGCGATGTCGTCACTGGCCACGCTCAAGGTTATGATGAAGATGGTGTCCTTACACTCAATGGTCTTCCCCTTGCCATCTGTAAGACGGCCCTGAGAGAGAGAGAGAGAGAGAGAGAGAAGGAGAGAGAGAGAGAGAGAGAGATGGAGAGAGAGAGAGAGAGAGAGGGAGAGAGAGAGAGAGAGAGAGAGAGAGAAAGGGAGAGAGAGATTGTGAGAAAGATGGAGAGAGAGGAGAGGGAGATGGAAAGAAAGAGAGAGAAAGTGAGAGGTGAAAAGGAGGAGATTGAGAACGAATTATGATAACAGGTAAAACTGAGGTAGATGAGCATATTGATACGAAGATGATGTCAGATAACTACTTCCTCTGATACAAAAAAAAAATTGGGGGGGCCTTTTGGGAACAGTGAGAGGTGTCTTCCTTCAGATGCTGCATGTGTCTGTGTTTCTGTGAGAACCTGGACACATCTCCTGGAATTGAATTGTGGGAGATGAGAGGTAGGCTCAGTCAATACAGGGTTAAACGGTTTATGACAGCGACTGGGAAGCTGACCCAAACGATGACAGTAGAAAATCCAGACAAGCCCTCACCTACAGTAGATAGGTAATGTATCCCAGCCCAATGACCTTCCTGGTTGTGGGAACATGAAGTCTCTTCCTGGTTGTGGGAACATGAAGTCTCTTCCTGGTTGTGGGAATATGAAGTCTCTTCCTGGTTGTGGGACTATGAAGTCTCTTCCTGGTTGTGGGAATGTGAAGTATCTTCCTGGTTTTGGGAATATGAAGTATCTTCCTGGTTGTGGGAATGTGAAGTATCTTCCTGGTTTTGGGAAAGTGGTGTTGATGATATCATACCTCGTGCTTCTCCTAGAATTCGGACATGTCCATACAGATGAATCCCTGAGAACAGAAGGCTTGTGGTTACTGAGCAGTACAAACACACACAAACTATGATCACTATTGCTGATACCACTATTGCTGTTGTCCATATAACGAGCCACCTGTTTGTCCAGCTCAGTCTTACCTGTGGGAAGAGGAGAGCAGTGACCAATCAGAGTGCAGTATGGACAGAGTGTTGAACATCAATGATTTGACGGAAATCCACTTTCAACCAAGCCTCTGAACATTCTAAGATGATCTCACATGATTTGAAATGGAACCTCTGAACATTCTAAGAATGATCTCACATGATTCTAAATGGAACCTCTGAACATTCTAAAGATGATCTCACATGATTCTAAATGGAACCTCTGAACATTCTAAAGATGATCTCACATGATTCTAAATGGAACCTCTGAACATGCTAAAGATGTTTTCACATGAACATTGTAACGATGATCTGGGTGGAATCTCAGGTAGATCTCTGAGCTGCTGATAGGCTATGAGGGGTTGTCCCTGCTATCTGATTGGTGGATCAATAACCATTTTTCCTGTATCAGAAGGCACAGATGAGTCACAGGGTGTTTGGTTGATAATAGTTTTGGCAGAACCTTCAATCATCTTTCTTTCTCTCTCATCGTTTTTCCCTGTATTTCTCTGTCTGTCAGGGATAATGGTTGGCAGTAAAATATTCCTCTTCTAAATGTTCATCTCCATATGGATGCTGTGTGCATTATATTCATATGGATGCTGTGTGCATTATATTCATATGGATGGTGTGAGCGTAATATCTCCAGACAGAGAGATGGGGACTTGCTGTGTTAAATATTCATGTCTCCTGGCCACTGTCGCTGGAGGCAGAGAGAATATGAACACTGTCTCCCTCCATCTATCTCCCAGCCCTGTCATATCTCTCTCACACACACACACACACACACACACACACACACACACACACACACACACACACACACACACACACACACACACACACACACACACACACACACACACACACACACACACACACACACACACACACACACACACACACCTATCCCTCAACCCTGTCATATCTCACACACACACACACACACACACACACACACACACACACACACACACACACACACACACACACACACACACACACACACACACACACACACACCTATCCCTCAACCCTGTCATATCTCACACACACACACACACACACACACACACACACACACACACACACACACACACACACACACACCTATCTCTCAACCCTGTCATATCTTACCCAGAACAACTGCTGCTGACTGGGCCAAAATTCACCCAACATTTTGTGGGAAGCTTGTGGAAGGCTACCCAAAATGTTTGACCGAAGTTAAACCATTTAAAGGCAATGCTACTAAATACTAATTGAGTATATGTAAACTACTGACCCACTGGGAATGTGATGAAAGAAATAAAAGCTGATATTAATCATTTTTTAAATAAAGTGGTGATCCAAACTGACCTAAGACAGGGAATTTTTACTAGGATGAAATGTCAGGAATTGTGAAAAACTGAGTTGAAATGTATTTGGCTAAGATGTATGTAAACTTCCGACTTCAACTGTATACACTGGTGCCCTGCAGTGTTTGATAGGAAACCCTGATGAAGAGAGCTTGCTGTGGTGAATAAATGATTGTATTGGAGCTACTAAAGTGTGGCTTCTCCTGATCTTTTAACCAGGATATTGCTATAGAGAGGCTCCATGACATCACAGCTGAGTGGTACAAATGAGTGGAACGAAGGATGAAGAGAGAGGGATGAAAAGAGGAGTTACCGATTCCAGAGGAGCCTAGGAAGAGGATGACAAGGGGATGTTCTTCATCATTCCAGCCATTCTCCTACCTCCTGATCGCTGTAGACAGAGAAAGAGAGAGAAAGAGAGAGAGAGAGAGAGAGAGAGAGAGAGAGAGAGAGAGAGAGAGAGAGAGAGAGAGAGAGAGAGAGCGAGAGAGAGGATATAGATGCTAGAGAGAGAAATAGAGGGACAAAGGGAGGGGTTGCAGAGGAAGTATGATAAAGGAGGTAGTGTGAGGGAAGAGAGCAGGATCAGGAGCACTTGGTGGAAAGAGAGAGCAGAGCAGAGAAAGAGGGAGAGCGAGAGAGCAGAACAGAGACCTCTAAAGTTGTATCCATCAATGCCTGGGGAGGGAGGGGGATAATTATTGAAGGCTATCCTCCCCACTCCCTCTCCTCCCCCTCTCTCAGTCAGTAGGGCCATTAGCCAGAGGTAATCATGTTAGCCTCCCCGGCGCGGCCAAAGCTAAATCAGGTTAGCATGGATCTGAGCCTCTTTCTCTCTAACACACACCTCGCCCACGGAGGAGAGCCTTGCCTACCTTACTCCACCATTACCCCACCAACCAAACACACACTCACACACCGACTCACCCCCTGGGCGGAAGGGAGGAAGGAGGCACGATGGGTGAGGGAGGGGGCAGGAGTGAGTGAGGGAGGAGAAAGAGAAGAGAAATAACAGACAGGGAAGTTGGGTACCAGCTGCCGGAAACCCAACGAGATGTTACAATACATGTCTTCATATCTCAGAGGATGCTGCAGTGTCTCAACAACCACCGAATGAGTTGTGTGTGTGTGTGTCCACTCTGTGACAGAGAAACCCATCGATCCATCTCCCGCTGTCGTAACAGCACACTCCACCCGTCAAAGTACCAGCAACATGACATGATTCTCACTAGTACACAGATAGAGGGACTGAACGATAGATGAAGAGATGGAAAGAGAGGAAGAGACGGAGAGATGAATGGAGAGATTAAGGAGGTTGAGTTAGCGTTCATGGAGGTAGAGTTAGAAGGGGAGATGGGGGTTTAGGAAAATAAGAGACAGAAGGAGAGAAGGAGAGTTGGTAGAGAAATGGAGAGATGGATTGAGAGAGTGAGAGATGAGAGGTGATGGAGAGATGGATTGAGAGTGAGAGATGAGAGGTGGTAGAGAGATGGAGAGATGGATTGAGAGAATGAGAGATGAGAAGTGGTAGAGAGATGGATTGAGAGAATGAGAGATGAGAGGTGGTAGAGAGATGGATTGAGAGAATGAGAGATGAGAGTTGGTAGAGAAGGATTGAGAGAATGAGAGATGAGAGGTGGTAGAGAGATGGAGAGATGGATTGAGAGAATGAGAGATGAGAAGTGGTAGAGAGATGGATTGAGAGAATGAGAGATGAGAGGTGGTAGAAAGATGGATTGAGAGAATGAGAGATGAGAGTTGGTAGAGAAGGATTGAGAGAATGAGAGATGAGAAGTGGTAGAGAGATGGATTGAGAGAATGAGAGATGAGAGGTGGTAGAGAGATGGATTGAGAGAATGAGAGATGAGAGTTGGTAGAGAAGGATTGAGAGAATGAGAGATGAGAGTTGGTAGAGAAGGATTGAGAGAATGAGAGATGATAAGTGGTAGAGAGGTGGAGAGATGGATTGAGAGAATGAGAGATGAGAGTTGGTAGAGGATTGAGAGAATGAGAGATGAGAGTTGGTAGAGAAGGATTGAGAGAATGAGAGATGAGAGTTGGTAGAGAGATGGCGAGATGGATTGAGAGAATGAGAGATGAGAGTTGGTAGAGAGATGGAGAGATGGATTGAGAGATGGATTGAGAGAATGAGAGATGAGAGGTGGTAGAGAGATGGAGAGATGGATTGAGAGAATGAGAGATGAGAGGTGGTAGAGAGATGGATTGAGAGAATGAGAGATGAGAGATGGAGAGATGGATTGAGAGAATGAGAGATGAGAGGTGGTAGAGAGATGGAGAGATGGATTGAGAGAATCAGAGATGAGGTGGTAGAGATGGAGAGATGGATTGAGAGAATGAGAGATGAGAGATGGAGAGTTGGATTGAGAGAATGAGAGATGAGAGTTGGTAGAGATGGATTGAGAGAATGAGAGATGAGAGTTGTTAGAGAGATGGCGAGATGGATTGAGAGATGGAATGAGAGAATGAGAGATGAGAGGTGGTAGAGAGATAAATTAAGAGAAGGAGAGAGTTGATTGTCATGAAGATGAATACGGACGCCCACAGGCTGTACTTCGGAGAGCCAGTCTGACTTACTACTGTGTGTGTTAAACAGACAATGACATTGTAACCTCCAGGAGAGAGTGTCTGTGTTAGCTAACTGAGACTGACTCTGGCAGAAAAACACACGGACATCCCTCAAAGGGCATGGTCTAGAACAAGGACAATACGCATCCACAGACGACACAAAGAAGAAGACACACACACACATAGAACACAGGTCTGCTAGGGTAGATGACTATAGTGTGATAAGAAGAGTATCATCCTCCACATTCACTTCTAGACTGAGAGCTGAACAAGGATCAATCTACTCCTTCCTGTTTGTGTGTGTGTGTGTGTGTGTGTGTGTGTGTGTGTGTGTGTGTGTGTGTGTGTGTGTGTGTGTGTGTGTGTGTGTGTGTGTGTGTGTGTGTGTGTGTGTGTGTGTGTGTGTGTGTGTGTGTGTGAGAGAGAGAGATACAGAGTAAAGCCCAAAAGTTCCTTGCCCCTCTCCAAACAGAGATGGGGTTGTAGCCCTCTCCAAACAAAGATAGTGTTGTAGCCCTCTCCAAACAGAGATAGGGTTGTAGTCCTCTCCAAACAGAGATAGTGTTTTAGCCCTCTCCAAACATAGATAGTGTTTTAGTCCTCTCCAAACAGAGATAGGGTTGTAGCCCTCTCCAAACAGAGATGGGGTTGTAGCCCTCTCCAAACAGAGATGGGGTTGTAGCCCTCTCCAAACAGAGATAGGGTTGTAGTCCTCTCCAAACAGAGATAGTGTTTTAGCCCTCTCCAAACATAGATAGTGTTGTAGCCCTCTCCAAACAGAGATAGTGTTGTAGCCCTCCAAACAGAGATAGTGTTTGTAGCCCTCTCCAAACAGAGATAGTGCTGTAGCCAGAGGCCAGTCATGAGTCATCTAGGGGGAACGTGCCTGGAAACAACAGGGTCAATGGTCAAAAACCTTTGTCCCTCCTGTCTCTGTGTGTCTCTCACCTCCTTCTCTCTCTCTCATCTTCTTCGCTCTCTCTCTCTGATCTCCTTCTCTCTCTGTGTCTCTCATCTCTGTCAATTCAATTCAATTCAAGGGGCTTTATTGGCATGGGAAACATGTGTTAACATTGCCAATGCAAGTTAGGTAGATAATATATAAAGTGAATATATAAAGTGAAATAAACAATAAAAATTAACAGTAAACATTACACATACAGAAGTTTCAAAACAATAAAGACATTACAAATGTCATATTATATATATACAGTGTTTTAACAATGTACAAATGGTTAAAGGACACAATATAAAATAAATAAGCATAAATATGGGTTGTATTTACAATGGTGTTTGTTCTTCACTGGTTGCCTTTTTCTCGTGGCAACAGGTCACAAATCTTGCTGCTGTGATGGCACACTGTGGAATTTCACCCAGTAGATATGGGAGTTTTTCAAAATTGGATTTGTTTTCGAATTCTTTGTGGATCTGTGTAATCTGAGGGAAATATGTCTCTCTAATATGGTCATACATTGGGCAGGAGGTTAGGAAGTGCAGCTCAGTTTCCACCTCATTTTGTGGGCAGTGAGCACATAGCCTGCCTTCTCTTGAGAGCCATGTCTGCCTACGGCGGCCTTTCTCAATAGCAAGGCTATGCTCACTGAGTCTGTACATAGTCAAAGCTTTCCTTAATTTTGGGTCAGTCACAGTGGTCAGGTATTCAGGTGTACTCTCTGTTTAGGGACAAATAGCATTCTAGTTTGCTCTGTTTTTTTGTTAATTCTTTCCAATGTGTCAAGTAATTATCTTTTTGTTTTCTCATGATTTGGTTGGGTCTAATTGTGCTGCTGTCCTGTGGCTCTGTAGGGTGTGTTGGTGTTTGTGAACAGAGCCCCAGGACCAGCTTGCTTAGGGGACTCTTCTCCAGGTTCATCTCTCTGTAGGTGATGGCTTTGTTATGGAAGGTTTGGGAATCGCTTCCTTTTAGGTGGTCATAGAATTTAACGGCTCTTTTCTGGATTTTGATCATTAGTGGGTATCGGCCTAATTCTCCTCTGCATGCATTATTTGGTGTTCTACGTTGTACACAGAGGATATTTTTGCAGAATTCTGCGTGCAGAGTCTCAATTTGGTGTTTGTCCCATTTTGTGAAGTCTTGGTTGGTGAGCGGACCCCCTCTGTCTCTCTGTCTCTCATCTCCTTCTCTCTCTCTCTCTCTCTCTCTCTCTCTGTGTTTCTCATCTCCTTCTCTTTCTCTCTCTCTCTCTCTCTGTGTCTCTCATCTATGTCTCTCTCTCTCTCTCTGTCTCTCATCTCCTTCTCTCATCTCTGTCGCTCTCTCTCTCTCTCTGTCTCTTATCTCTCTCTCTCTCCCTCTCTCTCTCTCTCTCTCTCTCTCGCTCTCTCTCTCTCTCTCTCTCTCTCTGTCTCATCTCTGTCGCTCTCTCTCTCTGTGTCTCTCATCTGTCTCTCTCTCTCTCTGTCTCTCATCTCCTTCTCTCTCTCTCTCTCTCTCTCTCTCTGTCTCTCATCTCTTTCGCTCTCTTTCTCCCCCACTCTTCCTTTCTGTCACTCTCATATCCCTCCAGGTCATTGGGTGCTTGTAAAAAGCATTAGCTTGAGTTGTCATTGTGTGTGTATGTGTGTGTATGTGTGTGTATGTGTGCCCTCACCCACCCCCCTCTCTCTTTGTGTTGTTGCTGATCATCACCATCATCCCTCAGTCTGCTAGCTGATATTTCCCCCCGTGTGTGTGTGATACTCTGTGTGTGTGTGATCATGTGTCGGTGTGTGATCGTGTGTGTGATATATTCACTGTATTACTTCACAGGGATCAATAAGCTCTTCCTTTATCGCCGTGGTGATGTGTCTCAGATTGCTTTCAGGACAATTTGCCACGGCAACAACCACCATTCATCACATCAGCCACAGAGAGACCTCGACAACTGCACTGCCTGGACTACAGCTCCCAGCATGCAATGTGCTCTGCTTTCTGCCAGACTACACATCCTAGAATTTCCACGGATAATGGTGGTGTTCTAGGTTGTTGTGCTTGTAGTCACACAGCCAGTGGACCCTGCTGTTCCTCGTGACAAGACAAACACATTCACATAGTGGACCAAAACATCAGACATTCTAAACAGAACACATTCACATAGTGGACCAGAACATCACCAGACATTCTAAACAGAACACATTCACATAGTGGACCAGAACATCAGACATTCTAAACAGAACACATTCACATAGTGGACCAGAACATCAGACATTCTAAACAGAACACATTCACATAGTGGACCAGAACATCAGACATTCTAAACAGAACACATTCACATAGTGGACCAGAACATCACCAGACATTCTAAACAGAACACATTCACATAGTGGACCAGAACATCAGACATTCTAAACAGAACACATTCACATAGTGGACCAGAACATCAGACATTCTAAACAGAACACATTCACATAGTGGACCAGAACATCAGACATTCTAAACAGAACACATTCACATAGTGGACCAGAACATCAGACATTCTAAACAGAACACATTCACATAGTGGACCAGAACATCAGACATTCTAAACCGAACACATTCACATAGTGGACCAGAACATCACCAGACATTCTAAACAGAACACATTCACATAGTGGACCAGAACATCACCAGACATTCTAAACAGAGCACATTCACATAGTGGACCAGAACATCACCAGACATTCTAAACAGAACACATTCACATAGTGGACGAGAACATCAGACATTCTAAACAGAACACATTCACATAGTGGACCAGAACATCACCAGACATTCTAAACAGAACACATTCACATAGTGGACCAGAACATCAGACATTCTAAACAGAACACATTCACATAGAGGACCAGAACATCACCAGACATTCTAAACAGAACACATTCACATAGTGGACCAGAACATCACCAGACATTCTAAACAGAACACATTCACATAGTGGACCAGAACATCACCAGACATTCTAAACAGAACACATTCACATAGTGGACCAGAACATCACCAGACATTCTAAACAGAACACATTCACATAGAGGACCAGAACATCACCAGACATTCTAAACAGAACACATTCACATAGTGGACCAGAACATCAGACATTCTAAACAGAACACATTCACATAGTGGACCAAAACATCACCAGACATTCTAAACAGAACACATTCACATAGTGGACCAGAACATCAGACATTCTAAACAGAACACCTTCACATAGTGGACCAGAACATCACCAGACATTCTAAACAGAACACATTCACATAGTGGACCAGAACATCACCAGACATTCTAAACAGAACACATTCACATAGAGGACCAGAACATCACCAGACATTCTAAACAGAACACATTCACATAGTGGACCAGAACATCAGACATTCTAAACAGAACACATTCACATAGTGGACCAAAACATCACCAGACATTCTAAACAGAACACATTCACATAGTGGACCAGAACATCAGACATTCTAAACAGAACACATTCACATAGTGGACCAGAACATCACCAGACATTCTAAACAGAACACATTCACATAGTGGACCAGAACATCAGACATTCTAAACAGAACACATTCACATAGTGGACCAGAACATCAGACATTCTAAACAGAACACATTCACATAGTGGACCAGAACATCAGACATTCTAAACAGAACACATTCACATAGTGGACCAGAACATCAGACATTCTAAACCGAACACATTCACATAGTGGACCAGAACATCACCAGACATTCTAAACAGAACACATTCACATAGTGGACCAGAACATCACCAGACATTCTAAACAGAACACATTCACATAGTGGACCAGAACATCACCAGACATTCTAAACAGAACACATTCACATAGTGGACCAGAACATCACCAGACATTCTAAACAGAACACATTCACATAGAGGACCAGACATCACCAGACATTCTAAACAGAACACATTCACATAGAGGACCAGAACATCACCAGACATTCTAAACAGAACACATTCACATAGTGGACGAGAACATCAGACATTCTAAACAGAACACATTCACATAGTGGACCAGAACATCACCAGACATTCTAAACAGAACACATTCACATAGTGGACCAGAACATCAGACATTCTAAACAGAACACATTCACATAGTGGACCAGAACATCACCAGACATTCTAAACAGAACACATTCACATAGTGGACCAGAACATCACCAGACATTCTAAACAGAACACATTCACATAGAGGACCAGAACATCACCAGACATTCTAAACAGAACACATTCACATAGTGGACCAGAACATCAGACATTCTAAACAGAACACATTCACATAGTGGACCAAAACATCACCAGACATTCTAAACAGAACACATTCACATAGTAGACCAGAACATCACCAGACATTCTAAACAGAACACATTCACATAGTGGACCAGAACATCACCAGACATTCTAAACAGAACACCTTCACATAGTGGACCAGAACATCACCAGACATTCTAAACAGAACACATTCACATAGTGGACCAGAACATCACCAGACATTCTAAACAGAACACATTCACATAGAGGACCAGAACATCACCAGACATTCTAAACAGAACACATTCACATAGTGGACCAGAACATCAGACATTCTAAACAGAACACATTCACATAGTGGACCAAAACATCACCAGACATTCTAAACAGAACACATTCACATAGTGGACCAGAACATCAGACATTCTAAACAGAACACATTCACATAGTGGACCAGAACATCACCAGACATTCTAAACAGAACACATTCACATAGTGGACCAGAACATCAGACATTCTAAACAGAACACATTCACATAGTGGACCAGAACATCAGACATTCTAAACAGAACACATTCACATAGTGGACCAGAACATCAGACATTCTAAACAGAACACATTCACATAGTGGACCAGAACATCAGACATTCTAAACCGAACACATTCACATAGTGGACCAGAACATCACCAGACATTCTAAACAGAACACATTCACATAGTGGACCAGAACATCACCAGACATTCTAAACAGAACACATTCACATAGTGGACCAGAACATCACCAGACATTCTAAACAGAACACATTCACATAGTGGACCAGAACATCACCAGACATTCTAAACAGAACACATTCACATAGAGGACCAGACATCACCAGACATTCTAAACAGAACACATTCACATAGAGGACCAGAACATCACCAGACATTCTAAACAGAACACATTCACATAGTGGACGAGAACATCAGACATTCTAAACAGAACACATTCACATAGTGGACCAGAACATCACCAGACATTCTAAACAGAACACATTCACATAGTGGACCAGAACATCAGACATTCTAAACAGAACACATTCACATAGAGGACCAGAACATCACCAGACATTCTAAACAGAACACATTCACATAGTGGACCAGAACATCACCAGACATTCTAAACAGAACACATTCACATAGTGGACCAGAACATCACCAGACATTCTAAACAGAACACATTCACATAGTGGACCAGAACATCACCAGACATTCTAAACAGAACACATTCACATAGAGGACCAGAACATCACCAGACATTCTAAACAGAACACATTCACATAGTGGACCAGAACATCAGACATTCTAAACAGAACACATTCACATAGTGGACCAAAACATCACCAGACATTCTAAACAGAACACATTCACATAGTAGACCAGAACATCACCAGACATTCTAAACAGAACACATTCACATAGTGGACCAGAACATCACCAGACATTCTAAACAGAACACATTCACATAGTGGACCAGAACACCAGACATTCTAAACAGAACACATTCACATAGTGGACCAGAACATCAGACATTCTAAACAGAACACATTCACATAGTGGACCAGAACATCAGACATTCTAAACAGAACACATTTACAGAGTGGACCAGAACATGACCAGACATTCTAAACAGAACACATTCACATAGAGGACCAGAACATCACCAGACATTCTAAACAGAACACATTCACATAGTGGACCAGAACATCACCAGGCATTCTAAACAGAACACATTCACATAGTGGACCAGAACATCACCAGACATTATAAACAGAACACATTCACATAGTGGACCAGAACATCACCAGACATTCTAAACAGAACACATTCACATAGTGGACCAGAACATCACCAGACATTCTAAACAGAACACATTCACATAGAGGACCAGAACATCACCAGACATTCTAAACAGAACACATTCACATAGTGGACCAGAACATCAGACATTCTAAACAGAACACATTCACATAGTGGACCAGAACATCACCAGACATTCTAAACAGAACACATTCACATAGTGGACCAGAACATCACCAGACATTCTAAACAGAACACATTCACATAGTGGACCAGAACATCACCAGACAGTCTAAACAGAACACATTCACATAGTGGACCAGAACATCACCAGACATTCTAAACAGAACACATTCACATAGTGGACCAGAACATCACCAGACATTCTAAACATAACACATTCACATAGTGGACCAGAACATCAGACATTCTAAACAGAACACATTCACATAGTGGACCAGAACATCAGACATTCTAAACAGAACACATTCACATAGTGGACCAGAACATCACCAGACATTCTAAACAGAACACATTCACATAGTGGACCAGAACATCAGACATTCTAAACAGAACACATTCACATAGTGGACCAGAACATCAGACATTCTAAACAGAACACATTCACATAGTGGACCAGAACATCAGACATTCTAAACAGAACACATTCACATAGTGGACCAGAACATCACCAGACATTCTAAACAGAACACATTCACATAGAGGACCAGAACATCACCAGACATTCTAAACAGAACACATTCACATAGTGGACCAGAACATCACCAGACATTCTAAACAGAACACATTCACATAGTGGACCAGAACATCACCAGACATTCTAAACAGAACACATTCACATAGTGGACCAGAACATCACCAGACATTCTAAACAGAACACATTCACATAGAGGACCAGAACATCACCAGACATTCTAAACAGAACACATTCACATAGTGGACCAGAACATCAGACATTCTAAACAGAACACATTCACATAGTGGACCAAAACATCACCAGACATTCTAAACAGAACACATTCACATAGTAGACCAGAACATCACCAGACATTCTAAACAGAACACATTCACATAGTGGACCAGAACATCACCAGACATTCTAAACAGAACACATTCACATAGTGGACCAGAACACCAGACATTCTAAACAGAACACATTCACATAGTGGACCAGAACATCAGACATTCTAAACAGAACACATTCACATAGTGGACCAGAACATCAGACATTCTAAACAGAACACATTTACAGAGTGGACCAGAACATGACCAGACATTCTAAACAGAACACATTCACATAGAGGACCAGAACATCACCAGACATTCTAAACAGAACACATTCACATAGTGGACCAGAACATCACCAGGCATTCTAAACAGAACACATTCACATAGTGGACCAGAACATCACCAGACATTATAAACAGAACACATTCACATAGTGGACCAGAACATCACCAGACATTCTAAACAGAACACATTCACATAGTGGACCAGAACATCACCAGACATTCTAAACAGAACACATTCACATAGAGGACCAGAACATCACCAGACATTCTAAACAGAACACATTCACATAGTGGACCAGAACATCAGACATTCTAAACAGAACACATTCACATAGTGGACCAGAACATCACCAGACATTCTAAACAGAACACATTCACATAGTGGACCAGAACATCACCAGACATTCTAAACAGAACACATTCACATAGTGGACCAGAACATCACCAGACAGTCTAAACAGAACACATTCACATAGTGGACCAGAACATCACCAGACATTCTAAACAGAACACATTCACATAGTGGACCAGAACATCACCAGACATTCTAAACATAACACATTCACATAGTGGACCAGAACATCAGACATTCTAAACAGAACACATTCACATAGTGGACCAGAACATCAGACATTCTAAACAGAACACATTCACATAGTGGACCAGAACATCACCAGACATTCTAAACAGAACACATTCACATAGTGGACCAGAACATCAGACATTCTAAACAGAACACATTCACATAGTGGACCAGAACATCAGACATTCTAAACAGAACACATTCACATAGTGGACCAGAACATCAGACATTCTAAACAGAACACATTCACATAGTGGACCAGAACATCACCAGACATTCTAAACAGAACACATTCACATAGAGGACCAGAACATCACCAGACATTCTAAACAGAACACATTCACATAGTGGACCAGAACATCACCAGACATTCTAAACAGAACACATTCACATAGTGGACCAGAACATCACCAGACATTCTAAACAGAACACATTCACATAGTGGACCAGAACATCACCAGACATTCTAAACAGAACACATTCACATAGTGGACCAGAACATCACCAGACATTCTAAACAGAACACATTCACATAGAGGACCAGAACATCAGACATTCTAAACAGAACACATTCACATAGTGGACCAGAACATCACCAGCCATTCTAAACAGAACACATTCACATAGTGGACCAGAACATCACCAGACATTCTAAACAGAACACATTCACGTAGAGGACCAGAACATCACCAGACATTCTAAACAGAACACATTCACGTAGAGGACCAGAACATCACCAGACATTCTAAACAGAACACATTCACATAGTGGACCAAAACATCACAAGACATTCTAAACAGAACACATTCACATAGTGGACCAGAACATCAGACATTCTAAACAGAACACATTCACATAGTGGACCAGAACATCACCAGACATTCTAAACAGAACACATTCACATAGAGGACCAGAACATCACCAGACATTCTAAACAGAACACATTCACATAGTGGACCAGAACATCACCAGACATTCTAAACAGAACACATTCACATAGTGGACCAGAACATCACCAGAAATTCTAAACAGAACACATTCACATAGTGGACCAGAACATCACCAGACATTCTAAACAGAACACATTCACATAGTGGACCAGAACATCACCAGACATTCTAAACATAACACATTCACATAGTGGACCAGAACATCATCAGACATTCTAAACAGAACACATTCACATAGTGGACCAGAACATCACCAGACATTCTAAACAGAACACATTCACATAGTGGACCAGAACATCAGACATTCTAAACAGAACACATTCACATAGTGGACCAGAACATCACCAGACATTCTAAACAGAACACATTCACATAGTGGACCAGAACACCAGCCATTCTAAACAGAACACATTCACATAGTGGACCAGAACATCACCAGACATTCTAAACAGAACACATTCACGTAGTGGACCAGAACATCAGACATTCTAAACAGAACACATTCACATAGTGGACCAGAACATCACCAGACATTCTAAACAGAACACATTCACATAGAGGACCAGAACATCACCAGACATTCTAAACAGAACACATTCACATAGTGGACCAGAACATCACCAGACATTCTAAACAGAACACATTCACATAGTGGACCAGAACATCACCAGACATTCTAAACAGAACACATTCACATAGTGGACCAGAACATCACCAGACATTCTAAACAGAACACATTCACATAGTGGACCAGAACATCACCAGACATTCTAAACAGAACACATTCACATAGAGGACCAGAACATCAGACATTCTAAACAGAACACATTCACATAGTGGACCAGAACATCACCAGCCATTCTAAACAGAACACATTCACATAGTGGACCAGAACATCACCAGACATTCTAAACAGAACACATTCACGTAGAGGACCAGAACATCACCAGACATTCTAAACAGAACACATTCACGTAGAGGACCAGAACATCACCAGACATTCTAAACAGAACACATTCACATAGTGGACCAAAACATCACAAGACATTCTAAACAGAACACATTCACATAGTGGACCAGAACATCAGACATTCTAAACAGAACACATTCACATAGTGGACCAGAACATCACCAGACATTCTAAACAGAACACATTCACATAGAGGACCAGAACATCACCAGACATTCTAAACAGAACACATTCACATAGTGGACCAGAACATCACCAGACATTCTAAACAGAACACATTCACATAGTGGACCAGAACATCACCAGAAATTCTAAACAGAACACATTCACATAGTGGACCAGAACATCACCAGACATTCTAAACAGAACACATTCACATAGTGGACCAGAACATCACCAGACATTCTAAACATAACACATTCACATAGTGGACCAGAACATCATCAGACATTCTAAACAGAACACATTCACATAGTGGACCAGAACATCACCAGACATTCTAAACAGAACACATTCACATAGTGGACCAGAACATCAGACATTCTAAACAGAACACATTCACATAGTGGACCAGAACATCACCAGACATTCTAAACAGAACACATTCACATAGTGGACCAGAACACCAGCCATTCTAAACAGAACACATTCACATAGTGGACCAGAACATCACCAGACATTCTAAACAGAACACATTCACGTAGAGGACCAGAACATCACCAGACATTCTAAACAGAACACATTCACATAGAGGACCAGAACATCACCAGACATTCTAAACAGAACACATTCACATAGTGGACCAAAACATCACCAGACATTCTAAACAGAACACATTCACATAGTGGACCAGAACATCAGACATTCTAAACAGAACACATTCACATAGTGGACCAGAACATCACCAGACATTCTAAACAGAACACATTCACATAGAGGACCAGAACATCACCAGACATTCTAAACAGAACACATTCACATAGTGGACCAGAACATCACCAGACATTCTAAACAGAACACATTCACATAGTGGACCAGAACATCACCAGACATTCTAAACAGAACACATTCACATAGTGGACCAGAACATCACCAGACATTCTAAACAGAACACATTCACATAGTGGAACAGAACACCAGACATTCTAAACAGAACACATTCACATAGTGGACCAGAACATCACCAGACATTCTAAACAGAACACATTCACATAGTGGACCAGAACACCAGACATTCTAAACAGAACACATTCACGTAGTGGACCAGAACATCAGACATTCTAAACAGAACACATTCACATAGTGGACCAGAACATCAGACATTCTAAACAGAACACATTCACATAGTGGACCAGAACATCACCAGACATTCTAAACAGAACACATTCACATAGAGGACCAGAACATCACCAGACATTCTAAACAGAACACATTCACATAGTGGACCAGAACATCACCAGACATTCTAAACAGAACACATTCACATAGTGGACCAGAACATCACCAGACATTCTAAACAGAACACATTCACATAGTGGACCAGAACATCACCAGACATTCTAAACAGAACACATTCACATAGAGGACCAGAACATCACCAGACATTCTAAACAGAACACATTCACATAGAGGACCAGAACATCACCAGACATTCTAAACAGAACACATTCACATAGTGGACCAGAACATCACCAGACATTCTAAACAGAACACATTCACATAGTGGACCAGAACATCACCAGACATTCTAAACAGAACACATTCACATAGTGGACCAGAACATCACCAGACATTCTAAACAGAACACATTCACATAGTGGACCAGAACATCAGACATTCTAAACAGAACACATTCACATAGTGGACCAGAACATCACCAGACATTCTAAACAGAACACATTCACATAGTGGACCAGAACATCAGACATTCTAAACAGAACACATTCACATAGTGGACCAGAACATCACCAGACATTCTAAACAGAACACATTCACATAGAGGACCAGAACATCACCAGACATTCTAAACAGAACACATTCACATAGTGGACCAGAACATCACCAGACATTCTAAACAGAACACATTCACATAGTGGACCAGAACATCACCAGACATTCTAAACAGAACACATTCACATAGTGGACCAGAACACCAGACATTCTAAACAGAACACATTCACATAGTGGACCAGAACATCACCAGACATTCTAAACAGAACACATTCACATAGTGGACCAGAACATCAGACATTCTAAACAGAACACATTTACAGAGTGGACCAGAACATCACCAGACATTCTAAACAGAACACATTCACATAGAGGACCAGAACATCACCAGACATTCTAAACAGAACACATTCACATAGTGGACCAGAACATCACCAGGCATTCTAAACAGAACACATTCACATAGTGGACCAGAACATCACCAGACATTATAAACAGAACACATTCACATAGTGGACCAGAACATCACCAGACATTCTAAACAGAACACATTCACATAGTGGACCAGAACATCACCAGACATTCTAAACAGAACACATTCACATAGAGGACCAGAACATCACCAGACATTCTAAACAGAACACATTCACATAGTGGACCAGAACATCAGACATTCTAAACAGAACACATTCACATAGTGGACCAGAACATCACCAGACATTCTAAACAGAACACATTCACATAGTGGACCAGAACATCACCAGACATTCTAAACAGAACACATTCACATAGTGGACCAGAACATCACCAGACATTCTAAACAGAACACATTCACATAGTGGACCAGAACATCACCAGACATTCTAAACAGAACACATTCACATAGTGGACCAGAACATCACCAGACATTCTAAACATAACACATTCACATAGTGGACCAGAACATCAGACATTCTAAACAGAACACATTCACATAGTGGACCAGAACATCAGACATTCTAAACAGAACACATTCACATAGTGGACCAGAACATCACCAGACATTCTAAACAGAACACATTCACATAGTGGACCAGAACATCAGACATTCTAAACAGAACACATTCACATAGTGGACCAGAACATCAGACATTCTAAACAGAACACATTCACATAGTGGACCAGAACATCAGACATTCTAAACAGAACACATTCACATAGTGGACCAGAACATCACCAGACATTCTAAACAGAACACATTCACATAGAGGACCAGAACATCACCAGACATTCTAAACAGAACACATTCACATAGTGGACCAGAACATCACCAGACATTCTAAACAGAACACATTCACATAGTGGACCAGAACATCACCAGACATTCTAAACAGAACACATTCACATAGTGGACCAGAACATCACCAGACATTCTAAACAGAACACATTCACATAGTGGACCAGAACATCACCAGACATTCTAAACAGAACACATTCACATAGAGGACCAGAACATCAGACATTCTAAACAGAACACATTCACATAGTGGACCAGAACATCACCAGCCATTCTAAACAGAACACATTCACATAGTGGACCAGAACATCACCAGACATTCTAAACAGAACACATTCACGTAGAGGACCAGAACATCACCAGACATTCTAAACAGAACACATTCACATAGAGGACCAGAACATCACCAGACATTCTAAACAGAACACATTCACATAGTGGACCAAAACATCACAAGACATTCTAAACAGAACACATTCACATAGTGGACCAGAACATCAGACATTCTAAACAGAACACATTCACATAGTGGACCAGAACATCACCAGACATTCTAAACAGAACACATTCACATAGAGGACCAGAACATCACCAGACATTCTAAACAGAACACATTCACATAGTGGACCAGAACATCACCAGACATTCTAAACAGAACACATTCACATAGTGGACCAGAACATCACCAGACATTCTAAACAGAACACATTCACATAGTGGACCAGAACATCACCAGACATTCTAAACAGAACACATTCACATAGTGGACCAGAACATCACCAGACATTCTAAACAGAACACATTCACATAGTGGACCAGAACATCATCAGACATTCTAAACAGAACACATTCACATAGTGGACCAGAACATCACCAGACATTCTAAACAGAACACATTCACATAGTGGACCAGAACATCAGACATTCTAAACAGAACACATTCACATAGTGGACCAGAACATCACCAGACATTCTAAACAGAACACATTCACATAGTGGACCAGAACACCAGCCATTCTAAACAGAACACATTCACATAGTGGACCAGAACATCACCAGACATTCTAAACAGAACACATTCACGTAGAGGACCAGAACATCACCAGACATTCTAAACAGAACACATTCACATAGAGGACCAGAACATCACCAGACATTCTAAACAGAACACATTCACATAGTGGACCAAAACATCACCAGACATTCTAAACAGAACACATTCACATAGTGGACCAGAACATCAGACATTCTAAACAGAACACATTCACATAGTGGACCAGAACATCACCAGACATTCTAAACAGAACACATTCACATAGAGGACCAGAACATCACCAGACATTCTAAACAGAACACATTCACATAGTGGACCAGAACATCACCAGACATTCTAAACAGAACACATTCACATAGTGGACCAGAACATCACCAGACATTCTAAACAGAACACATTCACATAGTGGACCAGAACATCACCAGACATTCTAAACAGAACACATTCACATAGTGGACCAGAACATCACCAGACATTCTAAACAGAACACATTCACATAGTGGACCAGAACATCATCAGACATTCTAAACAGAACACATTCACATAGTGGACCAGAACATCACCAGACATTCTAAACAGAACACATTCACATAGTGGACCAGAACATCACCAGACATTCTAAACAGAACACATTCACATAGTGGACCAGAACATCACCAGACATTCTAAACAGAACACATTCACATAGTGGACCAGAACATCATCAGACATTCTAAACAGAACACATTCACATAGTGGACCAGAACATCACCAGACATTCTAAACAGAACACATTCACATAGTGGACCAGAACATCAGACATTCTAAACAGAACACATTCACATAGTGGACCAGAACATCACCAGACATTCTAAACAGAACACATTCACATAGTGGACCAGAACACCAGCCATTCTAAACAGAACACATTCACATAGTGGACCAGAACATCACCAGACATTCTAAACAGAACACATTCACGTAGAGGACCAGAACATCACCAGACATTCTAAACAGAACACATTCACATAGAGGACCAGAACATCACCAGACATTCTAAACAGAACACATTCACATAGTGGACCAAAACATCACCAGACATTCTAAACAGAACACATTCACATAGTGGACCAGAACATCAGACATTCTAAACAGAACACATTCACATAGTGGACCAGAACATCACCAGACATTCTAAACAGAACACATTCACATAGAGGACCAGAACATCACCAGACATTCTAAACAGAACACATTCACATAGTGGACCAGAACATCACCAGACATTCTAAACAGAACACATTCACATAGTGGACCAGAACATCACCAGACATTCTAAACAGAACACATTCACATAGTGGACCAGAACATCACCAGACATTCTAAACAGAACACATTCACATAGTGGACCAGAACATCACCAGACATTCTAAACAGAACACATTCACATAGTGGACCAGAACATCATCAGACATTCTAAACAGAACACATTCACATAGAGGACCAGAACATCAGACATTCTAAACAGAACACATTCACATAGTGGACCAGAACATCACCAGCCATTCTAAACAGAACACATTCACATAGTGGACCAGAACATCACCAGACATTCTAAACAGAACACATTCACGTAGAGGACCAGAACATCACCAGACATTCTAAACAGAACACATTCACATAGAGGACCAGAACATCACCAGACATTCTAAACAGAACACATTCACATAGTGGACCAGAACATCACCAGACATTCTAAACAGAACACATTCACATAGTGGACCAGAACATCACCAGACATTCTAAACAGAACACATTCACGTAGAGGACCAGAACATCACCAGACATTCTAAACAGAACACATTCACATAGAGGACCAGAACATCACCAGACATTCTAAACAGAACACATTCACATAGTGGACCAAAACATCACCAGACATTCTAAACAGAACACATTCACATAGTGGACCAGAACATCAGACATTCTAAACAGAACACATTCACATAGTGGACCAGAACATCACCAGACATTCTAAACAGAACACATTCACATAGAGGACCAGAACATCACCAGACATTCTAAACAGAACACATTCACATAGTGGACCAGAACATCACCAGACATTCTAAACAGAACACATTCACATAGTGGACCAGAACATCACCAGACATTCTAAACAGAACACATTCACATAGTGGACCAGAACATCACCAGACATTCTAAACAGAACACATTCACATAGTGGACCAGAACATCACCAGACATTCTAAACAGAACACATTCACATAGTGGACCAGAACATCATCAGACATTCTAAACAGAACACATTCACATAGTGGACCAGAACATCACCAGACATTCTAAACAGAACACATTCACATAGTGGACCAGAACATCAGACATTCTAAACAGAACACATTCACATAGTGGACCAGAACATCACCAGACATTCTAAACAGAACACATTCACATAGTGGAACAGAACACCAGACATTCTAAACAGAACACATTCACATAGTGGACCAGAACATCACCAGACATTCTAAACAGAACACATTCACATAGTGGACCAGAACACCAGACATTCTAAACAGAACACATTCACATAGTGGACCAGAACATCAGACATTCTAAACAGAACACATTCACATAGTGGACCAGAACATCAGACATTCTAAACAGAACACATTCACATAGTGGACCAGAACATCACCAGACATTCTAAACAGAACACATTCACATAGAGGACCAGAACATCACCAGACATTCTAAACAGAACACATTCACATAGTGGACCAGAACATCACCAGACATTCTAAACAGAACACATTCACATAGTGGACCAGAACATCACCAGACATTCTAAACAGAACACATTCACATAGTGGACCAGAACATCACCAGACATTCTAAACAGAACACATTCACATAGAGGACCAGAACATCACCAGACATTCTAAACAGAACACATTCACATAGAGGACCAGAACATCACCAGACATTCTAAACAGAACACATTCACATAGTGGACCAGAACATCACCAGACATTCTAAACAGAACACATTCACATAGTGGACCAGAACATCACCAGACATTCTAAACAGAACACATTCACATAGTGGACCAGAACATCACCAGACATTCTAAACAGAACACATTCACATAGTGGACCAGAACATCAGACATTCTAAACAGAACACATTCACATAGTGGACCAGAACATCACCAGACATTCTAAACAGAACACATTCACATAGTGGACCAGAACATCAGACATTCTAAACAGAACACATTCACATAGTGGACCAGAACATCACCAGACATTCTAAACAGAACACATTCACATAGAGGACCAGAACATCACCAGACATTCTAAACAGAACACATTCACATAGTGGACCAGAACATCACCAGACATTCTAAACAGAACACATTCACATAGTGGACCAGAACATCACCAGACATTCTAAACAGAACACATTCACATAGTGGACCAGAACACCAGACATTCTAAACAGAACACATTCACATAGTGGACCAGAACATCACCAGACATTCTAAACAGAACACATTCACATAGTGGACCAGAACATCAGACATTCTAAACAGAACACATTTACAGAGTGGACCAGAACATCACCAGACATTCTAAACAGAACACATTCACATAGAGGACCAGAACATCACCAGACATTCTAAACAGAACACATTCACATAGTGGACCAGAACATCACCAGGCATTCTAAACAGAACACATTCACATAGTGGACCAGAACATCACCAGACATTATAAACAGAACACATTCACATAGTGGACCAGAACATCACCAGACATTCTAAACAGAACACATTCACATAGTGGACCAGAACATCACCAGACATTCTAAACAGAACACATTCACATAGAGGACCAGAACATCACCAGACATTCTAAACAGAACACATTCACATAGTGGACCAGAACATCAGACATTCTAAACAGAACACATTCACATAGTGGACCAGAACATCACCAGACATTCTAAACAGAACACATTCACATAGTGGACCAGAACATCACCAGACATTCTAAACAGAACACATTCACATAGTGGACCAGAACATCACCAGACATTCTAAACAGAACACATTCACATAGTGGACCAGAACATCACCAGACATTCTAAACAGAACACATTCACATAGTGGACCAGAACATCACCAGACATTCTAAACATAACACATTCACATAGTGGACCAGAACATCAGACATTCTAAACAGAACACATTCACATAGTGGACCAGAACATCAGACATTCTAAACAGAACACATTCACATAGTGGACCAGAACATCACCAGACATTCTAAACAGAACACATTCACATAGTGGACCAGAACATCAGACATTCTAAACAGAACACATTCACATAGTGGACCAGAACATCAGACATTCTAAACAGAACACATTCACATAGTGGACCAGAACATCAGACATTCTAAACAGAACACATTCACATAGTGGACCAGAACATCACCAGACATTCTAAACAGAACACATTCACATAGAGGACCAGAACATCACCAGACATTCTAAACAGAACACATTCACATAGTGGACCAGAACATCACCAGACATTCTAAACAGAACACATTCACATAGTGGACCAGAACATCACCAGACATTCTAAACAGAACACATTCACATAGTGGACCAGAACATCACCAGACATTCTAAACAGAACACATTCACATAGTGGACCAGAACATCACCAGACATTCTAAACAGAACACATTCACATAGAGGACCAGAACATCAGACATTCTAAACAGAACACATTCACATAGTGGACCAGAACATCACCAGCCATTCTAAACAGAACACATTCACATAGTGGACCAGAACATCACCAGACATTCTAAACAGAACACATTCACGTAGAGGACCAGAACATCACCAGACATTCTAAACAGAACACATTCACATAGAGGACCAGAACATCACCAGACATTCTAAACAGAACACATTCACATAGTGGACCAAAACATCACAAGACATTCTAAACAGAACACATTCACATAGTGGACCAGAACATCAGACATTCTAAACAGAACACATTCACATAGTGGACCAGAACATCACCAGACATTCTAAACAGAACACATTCACATAGAGGACCAGAACATCACCAGACATTCTAAACAGAACACATTCACATAGTGGACCAGAACATCACCAGACATTCTAAACAGAACACATTCACATAGTGGACCAGAACATCACCAGACATTCTAAACAGAACACATTCACATAGTGGACCAGAACATCACCAGACATTCTAAACAGAACACATTCACATAGTGGACCAGAACATCACCAGACATTCTAAACAGAACACATTCACATAGTGGACCAGAACATCATCAGACATTCTAAACAGAACACATTCACATAGTGGACCAGAACATCACCAGACATTCTAAACAGAACACATTCACATAGTGGACCAGAACATCAGACATTCTAAACAGAACACATTCACATAGTGGACCAGAACATCACCAGACATTCTAAACAGAACACATTCACATAGTGGACCAGAACACCAGCCATTCTAAACAGAACACATTCACATAGTGGACCAGAACATCACCAGACATTCTAAACAGAACACATTCACGTAGAGGACCAGAACATCACCAGACATTCTAAACAGAACACATTCACATAGAGGACCAGAACATCACCAGACATTCTAAACAGAACACATTCACATAGTGGACCAAAACATCACCAGACATTCTAAACAGAACACATTCACATAGTGGACCAGAACATCAGACATTCTAAACAGAACACATTCACATAGTGGACCAGAACATCACCAGACATTCTAAACAGAACACATTCACATAGAGGACCAGAACATCACCAGACATTCTAAACAGAACACATTCACATAGTGGACCAGAACATCACCAGACATTCTAAACAGAACACATTCACATAGTGGACCAGAACATCACCAGACATTCTAAACAGAACACATTCACATAGTGGACCAGAACATCACCAGACATTCTAAACAGAACACATTCACATAGTGGACCAGAACATCACCAGACATTCTAAACAGAACACATTCACATAGTGGACCAGAACATCATCAGACATTCTAAACAGAACACATTCACATAGTGGACCAGAACATCACCAGACATTCTAAACAGAACACATTCACATAGTGGACCAGAACATCACCAGACATTCTAAACAGAACACATTCACATAGTGGACCAGAACATCACCAGACATTCTAAACAGAACACATTCACATAGTGGACCAGAACATCATCAGACATTCTAAACAGAACACATTCACATAGTGGACCAGAACATCACCAGACATTCTAAACAGAACACATTCACATAGTGGACCAGAACATCAGACATTCTAAACAGAACACATTCACATAGTGGACCAGAACATCACCAGACATTCTAAACAGAACACATTCACATAGTGGACCAGAACACCAGCCATTCTAAACAGAACACATTCACATAGTGGACCAGAACATCACCAGACATTCTAAACAGAACACATTCACGTAGAGGACCAGAACATCACCAGACATTCTAAACAGAACACATTCACATAGAGGACCAGAACATCACCAGACATTCTAAACAGAACACATTCACATAGTGGACCAAAACATCACCAGACATTCTAAACAGAACACATTCACATAGTGGACCAGAACATCAGACATTCTAAACAGAACACATTCACATAGTGGACCAGAACATCACCAGACATTCTAAACAGAACACATTCACATAGAGGACCAGAACATCACCAGACATTCTAAACAGAACACATTCACATAGTGGACCAGAACATCACCAGACATTCTAAACAGAACACATTCACATAGTGGACCAGAACATCACCAGACATTCTAAACAGAACACATTCACATAGTGGACCAGAACATCACCAGACATTCTAAACAGAACACATTCACATAGTGGACCAGAACATCACCAGACATTCTAAACAGAACACATTCACATAGTGGACCAGAACATCATCAGACATTCTAAACAGAACACATTCACATAGTGGACCAGAACATCACCAGACATTCTAAACAGAACACATTCACATAGTGGACCAGAACATCAGACATTCTAAACAGAACACATTCACATAGTGGACCAGAACATCACCAGACATTCTAAACAGAACACATTCACATAGTGGAACAGAACACCAGACATTCTAAACAGAACACATTCACATAGTGGACCAGAACATCACCAGACATTCTAAACAGAACACATTCACATAGTGGACCAGAACACCAGACATTCTAAACAGAACACATTCACATAGTGGACCAGAACATCAGACATTCTAAACAGAACACATTCACATAGTGGACCAGAACATCAGACATTCTAAACAGAACACATTCACATAGTGGACCAGAACATCACCAGACATTCTAAACAGAACACATTCACATAGAGGACCAGAACATCACCAGACATTCTAAACAGAACACATTCACATAGTGGACCAGAACATCACCAGACATTCTAAACAGAACACATTCACATAGTGGACCAGAACATCACCAGACATTCTAAACAGAACACATTCACATAGTGGACCAGAACATCACCAGACATTCTAAACAGAACACATTCACATAGAGGACCAGAACATCACCAGACATTCTAAACAGAACACATTCACATAGAGGACCAGAACATCACCAGACATTCTAAACAGAACACATTCACATAGTGGACCAGAACATCACCAGACATTCTAAACAGAACACATTCACATAGTGGACCAGAACATCACCAGACATTCTAAACAGAACACATTCACATAGTGGACCAGAACATCACCAGACATTCTAAACAGAACACATTCACATAGTGGACCAGAACATCAGACATTCTAAACAGAACACATTCACATAGTGGACCAGAACATCACCAGACATTCTAAACAGAACACATTCACATAGAGGACCAGAACATCACCAGACATTCTAAACAGAACACATTCACATAGTGGACCAGAACATCACCAGACATTCTAAACAGAACACATTCACATAGTGGACCAGAACATCACCAGACATTCTAAACAGAACACATTCACATAGTGGACCAGAACATCACCAGACATTCTAAACAGAACACATTCACATAGTGGACCAGAACATCACCAGACATTCTAAACAGAACACATTCACATAGTGGACCAGAACATCATCAGACATTCTAAACAGAACACATTCACATAGTGGACCAGAACATCACCAGACATTCTAAACAGAACACATTCACATAGTGGACCAGAACATCAGACATTCTAAACAGAACACATTCACATAGTGGACCAGAACATCACCAGACATTCTAAACAGAACACATTCACATAGTGGAACAGAACACCAGACATTCTAAACAGAACACATTCACATAGTGGACCAGAACATCACCAGACATTCTAAACAGAACACATTCACATAGTGGACCAGAACACCAGACATTCTAAACAGAACACATTCACATAGTAGACCAGAACATCAGACATTCTAAACAGAACACATTCACATAGTGGACCAGAACATCAGACATTCTAAACAGAACACATTCACATAGTGGACCAGAACATCACCAGACATTCTAAACAGAACACATTCACATAGAGGACCAGAACATCACCAGACATTCTAAACAGAACACATTCACATAGTGGACCAGAACATCACCAGACATTCTAAACAGAACACATTCACATAGTGGACCAGAACATCACCAGACATTCTAAACAGAACACATTCACATAGTGGACCAGAACATCACCAGACATTCTAAACAGAACACATTCACATAGAGGACCAGAACATCACCAGACATTCTAAACAGAACACATTCACATAGAGGACCAGAACATCACCAGACATTCTAAACAGAACACATTCACATAGAGGACCAGAACATCACCAGACATTCTAAACAGAACACATTCACATAGTGGACCAGAACATCACCAGACATTCTAAACAGAACACATTCACATAGTGGACCAGAACATCACCAGACATTCTAAACAGAACACATTCACATAGTGGACCAGAACATCAGACATTCTAAACAGAACACATTCACATAGTGGACCAGAACATCACCAGACATTCTAAACAGAACACATTCACATAGTGGACCAGAACATCAGACATTCTAAACAGAACACATTCACATAGTGGACCAGAACATCACCAGACATTCTAAACAGAACACATTCACATAGAGGACCAGAACATCACCAGACATTCTAAACAGAACACATTCACATAGTGGACCAGAACATCACCAGACATTCTAAACAGAACACATTCACATAGTGGACCAGAACATCACCAGACATTCTAAACAGAACACATTCACATAGTGGACCAGAACATCACCAGACATTCTAAACAGAACACATTCACATAGTGGACCAGAACATCACCAGACATTCTAAACAGAACACATTCACATAGTGGACCAGAACATCATCAGACATTCTAAACAGAACACATTCACATAGTGGACCAGAACATCACCAGACATTCTAAACAGAACACATTCACATAGTGGACCAGAACATCAGACATTCTAAACAGAACACATTCACATAGTGGACCAGAACATCACCAGACATTCTAAACAGAACACATTCACATAGTGGAACAGAACACCAGACATTCTAAACAGAACACATTCACATAGTGGACCAGAACATCACCAGACATTCTAAACAGAACA
>NC_143048.1:38045000-38047500 GCF_057628025.1 Oncorhynchus mykiss
TGTGTGTGTGTGTGTGTGTGTGTGTGTGCGTTCCTCAGAACAGGTGCATTTTCCTCAGAACATCAGTCAGAAAGAGAGGACAGAAAATGACTGTTGAACCATGATTACCCTCCTGGTGTTATTTGTTACCTCTCTCCTCTCTCTCCGTCCATCCTCTCTCTTTGACAGTGGTGTTATTTGTGATCAGGTAGAAAGCAGATAGTTTTCTGATGGTTGGCCTGGGGACTTCACTCACAAGGGAAAGGAGGTGAATCAGATTCGCTTGCATGATGATAAGTATCCTTATCAGAGTTACTTTTAGTGAAAAACTATTGGACTTGTGATGAATTGGATGTATACACAATCTAATATGAGCCATGAACCTTCTAGCCGTCTCTATTTAGAATGCCCAGTCACTCAACTCTCTCCCCAACACAGCTAAGATGTTATAATATACTGAAAAATTCACCTGAGCTTTGTAGACTGGTCTTCCCTGGCTGTCTGGCCCTGCAGTGACCCCTGTCACCATCTGATCCTGCTGAGACGTGAGGAGCATAGTGTTGTGTACTGACTGCACAAGGACAGTGTAGACTGGTCTTCCCTGGCTGTCTGGCCCTGCAGGGACCCCTGTCACCATCTGATCCTGCTGAGACGTGAGGAGCATAGTGTTGTGTACTGACTGCACAAGGACAGTGTAGACTGGTCTTCCCTGGCTGTCTGGCCCTGCAGGGACCCCTGTCACCATCTGATCCTGCTGAGACGTGAGGAGCATAGTGTTGTGTACTGACTGCACCAGGACAGTGTAGACTGATCTTCCCTGGCTGTCTGGCCCTGCAGGGACCCCTGTCACCATCTGATCCTGCTGAGACATGAGGAGCATAGTGTTGTGTACTGACTGCACCAGTACAGTGTAGACTGGTCTTCCCTGGCTGTCTGGCCCTGCAGGGACCCCTGTCACCATCTGATCCTGCTGAGACATGAGGAGTGTTGTGTACTGACTGCACCAGGACAGTGTAGACTGGTCTTCCCTGGCTGTCTGGTCCTGCAGGGACCCCTGTCACCATCTGATCCTGCTGAGACATGAGGAGTGTTGTGTACTGACTGCACCAGGACAGTGTAGACTGGTCTTCCCTGGCTGTCTGGTCCTGCAGGGACCCCTGTCACCATCTGATCCTGCTGAGACATGAGGAGCATAGTGTTGTGTACTGACTGCACCAGGACAGTGAAGCCTGAAGAGCTATTTATACAGTGGGGCAAAAAACAGTCAGCCACCAATTGTGCAAGTTCTCCCACTTAAAAAGATGAGAGAGGCCTGTAATTTTCATCAAAGTTACACTTCAACTATGACAGACAAAATTAGAAAAAAAATCCTGAAAATCAGATTGTAGGATTTTTAATTAATTTATTTGCAAATTATGGTGGAAAATAAGTATTTGGTCAATAACAAAAGTTTATCTCAATACTTTGTTATACAGTGCCTTGCGAAAGTATTCGGCCCCCTTGAACTTTGCGACCTTTTGCCACATTTCAGGCTTCAAACATAAAGATATAAAACTGTATTTTTTTGTGAAGAATCAACAACAAGTGGGACACAATCATGAAGTGGAACGACATTTATTGGATATTTCAAACTTTTTTAACAAATCAAAAACTGAAAAATTGGGCGTGCAAAATTATTCAGCCCCTTTACTTTCAGTGCAGCAAACTCTCTCCAGAAGTTCAGTGAGGATCTCTGAATGATCCAATGTTGACCTAAATGACTAATGATGATAAATACAATCCACCTGTGTGTAATCAAGTCTCCGTATAAATGCACCTGCACTGTGATAGTCTCAGAGGTCCGTTAAAAGCGCAGAGAGCATCATGAAGAACAAGGAACACACCAGGCAGGTCCGAGATACTGTTGTGAAGAAGTTTAAAGTCGGATTTGGATACAAAAAGATTTCCCAAGCTTTCAACATCCCAAGGAGCACTGTGCAAGCGATAATATTGAAATGGAAGGAGTATCAGACCACTGCAAATCTACCAAGACCTGGCCGTCCCTCTAAACTTTCAGCTCATACAAGGAGAAGACTGATCAGAGATGCAGCCAAGAGGCCCATGATCACTCTGGATGAACTGCAGAGATCTACAGCTGAGGTGGGAGACTCTGTCCATAGGACAACAATCAGTCGTATATTGCACAAATCTGGCCTTTATGGAAGAGTGGCAAGAAGAAAGCCATTTCTTAAAGATATCCATAAAAAGTGTTGTTTAAAGTTTGCCACAAGCCACCTGGGAGACACACCAAACATGTGGAAGAAGGTGCTCTGGTCAGATTAAATCAAAATTGAACTTTTTGGCAACAATGCAAGACGTTATGTTTGGCGTAAAAGCAACACAGCTCATCACCCTGAACACCCCATCCCCACTGTCAAACATGGTGGTGGCAGCATCATAGTTTGGGCCTGCTTTTCTTCAGCAGGGACAGGGAAGATGTTTAAAATTGATGGGAAGATGGATGGAGCCAAATACAGGACCA